>NC_053441.1:26455810-26608634 GCF_007990345.1 Gossypium hirsutum
ATACACGATCAGTAAAAATAATTCAATCCGTAATTGTCGTTTTATTTTACTAAAAAAATAAATTGGTGTGGTTCAATTGGGTGCACAATTGGGTGATGTCTTGGGAACTAGCTATCTAATTTAAATGATTTGCATAGTTGAGATCATTAATTAGAGTTGGATTCTTCTCATTCGTAACGCTATCGAAGAATTAAACTATGAGAGTTGATAATGTTGTTCGTTTGACAAGAATTAATTGCCAGGTTGTTCCCAACCATAATTAATTTACCACTACAAAAGAATTGAGGTTGTTCCTCGATCAATTTAACTGATTTATTATCAAATGATGAGGCATCTATAATTCATGATCAATTTAGAACCCAAAAGTGAAGTCGCGCTTGAGCCTAGAGTTTTTATCCTTTTGGTTCAATCTACTTTTATTTCAAAATTTTATATTCTATTTCACATTTATTTTGATTTTATTTGTTTAATTTTGTTATACTTTCAACCCTTTACTTTTCGCACAAATCTTTGGATAAAAATTTATCAATTCAATATATGTGGGACTTTTTATTGGTTTCAATTCTGGGGTACTGTAGGATTTTTTATTTTTAGTAGATTTAACATCAACCGACGTTTTCTTTCTTTTTCATAGGGTTTTTATTGGTTTGAACTACACACTTGAGTATATTAATTATTAATGATAAATATTATTTTAGATTGATTATCATTTAATTAGTGCCATAGTTATGTACCAATTACCATATTCTTTCATCGTACATTTATTTAGTTTATTGTACATATTATACTAAATTTATTTTAAACTCAATTTTATTCACTTTTTCTATCATTCTATTGTCATGAAAGTTTCGCTTTATAATTGTACATTCTTATTCATTCTAATTTTACTTTAAACTATTTTTTCAATTGATATTATAATTATAATTTTATAAAAGCTACAATTCACAACAATAATGTAATAGCCCGAATTTGGGCCTAGTCGAAACAGTGGTTTCGGGACCACAAATGTAATATTTTGAAAATTTCTACAGTAAGATATTATCCTTGGTATAGTAAAATAAGAAAATGAAGTAAAAAAAAGGGAAATTTTGAGTTATGTCAACATTGAGAAGTATATTATGACATATTAATGCAAGGAAGGATTAAATCGCAAAAGTGAGAAAAGTATTGTTGCCCAAGAGTAAATACTCAAAATTTGAGGGGTTAAAGTGTAAATATGAAAATTTTGAAGGACCAAAGGTGTAAATATTTTAAGGGTGGAATGATCTAGAAACTAAGGAAAATGGATGAATTAGGACCAAATTGAATAAGATAAGAATTATGAGGGACTAAATCATAATTTTACCAAATTAAGTGTGACTCAATGATGGAATTTTAAAAGATTATGAAGGGCAAAATGGTCAATTAGAAGAGAGAGAAATCTAGAAGGCAATGATGATGTTGGTGATATTTTAGATTAATTAATTAAATAAATATTAGTTTATTAATATTTTAATATGATTTTTAAATGATATTTTATTAATTTATTATTATTCTATTTAGTATATATATGAAAGGAAAGATGAGGAATTATCATCTTCTTCCCCATGCAACCAACGTATGAAGAGGAAAGAAAGAAAGAAACTTTCTTTTCTTTACAATTTGGTCCTTTTATCAAAAAATTCACCATTTTCATTTAGAAATCAAAAGAATTTCCATATCCATCAAGAGAGAAAGATAACAATGAGACTATGGGAGCTAGAATATCAAGTTAGATTCAAGAAATAGAAGCTGGAGGAGAGAGAAAATCAAGTTAAAGATTGAAATCAATTGAGCAAGGTAAGGACATCAAGATTTCAATATATTTTTTAGTTTAATACTATTGAAAAGGTATGAAATTGATGTTAATGTAGAGTTTTATTATATAAGGTTTTATGTTCTTGGTATCTTAGTGAAGAGAAAATAAGAGAAAGTGATGAGAAATAGTGTAGAGAAAGAAAATAAGAGTGTTATAAACTTAGTAATCAATATTTTACACTAAAACAGTTTGGACAGCAGCAGTAGGTTAACTTTGAAAAATCACCAAAAATTTTGGGAATTGAATTATAAGATGAATAAAATATTAAATTAAATATTATTGAGCCTAGTTTCTAATAGAAGAAATGGTGTAAGCAATAGAATTGTAAATCATGAGATATAATAAATTTTGTGAGACAATGTCAGAATGATTTCGGGTTCCCCTGTTCTGACTTTGGAAAATTATCAAAAATTGAAGAAAAATAATTATGAGTTATAATTTATATGATTAGAATCCTTAATGAATCTATTTTCAAATTAAATAAACGGAAACATCATCCAAATTCTTTACAATTAGATAATTCATTTTTTGTGAAGAGTGGTTGGAACTGTCAGACAGCAAAATAGGGGTAATTTTAAAGAACCAATTGTACTATTTGGCTGAACCAAAAATTCTGAAAATTTTATGGCAAGAAGATATATGAGTCTAGTTTCAGGGAAAATTAATGGATCTTAATTTGGATTTCTGTAGCTCAAGATATAAATGATTTAGTGACTATAACTCAAATGGACAGCTTTGAATAAATTTACAAGAAAATAGTGAAATTATAGATAATGTTACTTATAAGCATGTTATGTAAATTAAGGATGTGGAATGGAGAGGAGGAAAATAAATTTATGAATATTATGCTAGCATGAATTTGCATTTCAAATGGTTAATTTGCATGATTTGGGCTCGAGGACTAAATTGAATAAAAGTAAAACTTTAGGGGCAATTTTGGAAAAATGTCAAAAAATGACCAAATTGCATGAAAAGAATTGTTTTATTATTTAAATTACTAAATTGAATAAAATATAAATTTAGATCAATATTGGGTGGAAATTCGAGAAAAAATAGAAATTTTTCAAAATGTCCCTGAATTTTGGTATTTCTGCAATTTAGCCTGGTGAGTTCGTATGAACTATATTTTGTATAATTTTAATTGAATTGAATGCTATTTGGTAATGAATATTATATATATGTGTGTTTGGAATTGAATTATTATTGGATGTTTTGAAATGATTATTGGAAGCTCGATTGGGTTAGAAGCTTGTTGGAGATATATCACATTGTCCATTGGTTCTATCGGAAATTTTGGATGATTTGATTCTAGTTATTGTATAAGTTAAATTGGTTAATGTTAGCTCATAAATGTTTTGATTTTGATTCGTTATAAATATGAATGCTTGATGAAATGAAATGTCTGAAAATTAATTTGTAAACTCTGGTAATGCTCTATAACCCTATTCTGGGGAAGGATACGGGTTAGGAGTGTTACAAATAAATTATTATTATTATTATTATTATAGTTTTATAATTTTTAGGTAATTAATACATCAGAAGCCCAATATTGATCGAATATGATGATGAGAATAATTGATTGAAGAAAAATATCCAGATAGAAGATAATGACAAGGATGATAAATTGCAACAGAAGATTATAAATGACAAATTTAAATAGATTTGTAATATTATTAATATTTATTTTTAAATTATATTTTATTTTTCTAGGAAGTTGAATTTTTTTAATTTGTAACTTTTATTTAAACTCATAAAAAGTGTTACTATAATGTGAACTATTCAATTTAATCAGTAAGCAATATTTTATTATTTCAAATTATTATTTTATTTAAACCAAGGTTAATTCTATTATCATATGACAAAAACACAAAAAGATACATATATAAATAATGCAGCATACAAAGAGTTGTTACTACATGATAGACATAAATTAAACATTTATTATATAACGAAAATAACATTATTATTTAATATATTGATAATATCATTAATTTAATTACATTGATTTTGTTGTGATTAAAAAAACTAAGATAGAAGAATTAAAAGTATAATTCATCTTTTAAATATTGTATAGATATATTTTTTTAATAGTTTATGATTAGTTAATTATGGTTTAAATTTCTTTTATGTTTTTATTCAACAAAAAAGAGTTTTCCATGTTTTTAATATTATATATTAATTATTTTATAATAAATACAAAACAAAAATATAAACACATATATTCACTTGCAACCCAAACAATATTGAAAACTAATTTTTTAAATGTATAATATTAATAGTAAAATAAAATTGAATATTATAGTTAAAATCCAACCATTATTTTAAGGGTAAACTATCAAAATAGTCACTTTTGTTTACCTCAAGTTACATTTTAGTCACTTATGTTTGAAAGGTTACGTTTTAGTCACTTACGTTATCGTGTTGTAAGATTTTAGTCAATGGGTCGTTAATTGCCGATAACGGTGTAACGGTAAATTGACGTGGCATGTTAAATCATCATTTCAAACAAAAATTAGGTTAATTTATACAATCGATGTAACAACTTGTTTTCAGTGAAATCGAAACAGTGGTTTCGAGACTACAAATTCGAAGTCAGAAAATTTTTTATTTAATATTATTTTATGGTCTACAGTATGATAGAAATACCGTATAAAAATTTCGTTAAGAAATTTTACCGTTACTAAATTGCATTAAGTGCAAAAGTTGAGTTTTAACAGCTAAATGTATTAAATAGATATAGAATTTGAAATTGGAGGTCCTTATATAGTAAATAGGCCATTAAGGTGGTTAGTGGATACGTATCAATAGTCATCATTGGAAATTTCATGAAATATTAAGGTTAATTTTAGAAAAAGTGATTTAAGTTAAACAAATAAAATAAAATAATCTATTCCCATCATCATTCACCCAAAAAAGAAACAAAGAAAGAAACCTAGCTATGGAAGCTTGAATTTGGACAAGCTTATTTTGCTCAAATAGGTATGTATTTTTGTCCTGTTTTTAATGATTTTTATGTTTCCGATATCGTGGTAGCTTAATCTAGCTAACTCGTGAATTAATTTACAAAACTGTTAAAGTATTAGGGTTTTGCTATTGATGAACATATTTGAGTTTTGAAGTTTGATGATAGAAAATGAATGGTTGTTGTTAGATAAACAACTTTTGTCAAGAGAATTTTTGATGAAAATATCAATTAGGGATTAAATTGAAAAAGATGATAAATTTATAGTAAAAATTGTGAAATTGTGAATAATGTGGGCTACTATTAATATGTATAAAATTTACTAGGCTTGAGTAATGATTTAATTGTATGAATTTTATTTTTTGAGCCTAGAGGCTAAATTGCAATGAATTAAAAGTATAGGGGCAAAATAGTAATTTTTCCAAAAAGTGTGTTGACCTAAATTGAATATGAATTATATTGAATTGAGTTAAATTCATTCGTATAGATCCGGTTAGACCTAGTACGGAATTAGATCGAGGCAAAGGAAAAATATCAGATTAGTGACCTTCGTATCTACATAAACTCGTTGAGGTAAGTTCTTAAATTGTACATTTATATGTGTTAAATTAAATTATTGTTTGTGAGTTGTACAATTGCCATGAATAAATATCGGTTGTATATTCGACAATTACCAAGCCCCGTTTGAACCTTAGAAATCCGTAGGATACAAATGACATGTCATTAGGATCACCGATTTCAGCTCTTATGAGCTTCCTGTTATTCAGCTCACATGAGCTTACTGTTTACAACTCATATGAGCATACATGTATATGAATTGACGAATTACAGTTCAGTACACCTTGTGTGTATTACCCGTGTAACCAACGATATTCTAAATGGTTCAACGAGCACAGTTCTGTTACGAGATTATATGAGTTCGAGATGAACTATTACTGGTATTTACATGAAATATTGGAAATATGATTACCTGATGAATTCATCCATGTGTGTTGGATCTTATATTTGATTTTCATGGCTAATATGTTAGTGATCATGTGTTTAGGTGTAACAACCCGTTTTCGGTAAAATTAGAATAGTGGTTTCAAGACCACAAATATGAAGTCAAAAAATATATTTTAATATTATTTTGTGATCTAAAACATGATAGTATTGTAGTATAAAAATTTTGTTAAGAAATTTTAACGTTTACATGTTCAATTTGATGAAAATGACTAAATCGCATAAGGTGCGAAAGCTGTATTCTATTAGCTAAAGGTATTAAATAGCTATAGAACTTTAAATTGGAGGTACTTATATGATAATTAGACCATTAAATGAGTTAGTGGATGTGCATGACTTGGTAATTGAGTAGTTTTTAAAGTTAGGTAAGGGTAAATTTGTAAATAGGTAAAAAAATGATAAAATAAACAAAAGACAATAAGGCTATCATCTTTATTGTCCATCTTCAACCAAAAATTACAGCAAAAAGAAGCCATGGGAGCTTCAGAAATTCGGTTAAACAATCCCTTGCATGTAAGTGCGTTTTTGTTTCGTTTTTAATGATTTTTATGTTTTCGGGATTGTTGTAGCTTAACCTAGCTAGCCCGAGGATCAATTTGCAAAACTATTGAATTTTTTGAGTTTTTCCATTGATGAATAAGTTAGGGTTTTGAATTTTAATGGAAGAAAATGAATCCTTGTTGTTAGATAAACAACTTTTGTTAAGTGATTTTTGATAAATTTGTCAATTAGAGATTAAATTGAGAAATGTGATAAATTGTGTGGTAAAAGTGTGAATATGTGAAATATATGGGCTTCTATAAGCATGTTTAATTTTTGGCTAGGCTTGCGTAGCGATAAAATTGAATGAATTTCATTTTCCTAGCCTAGGGACTAAATTGAAAAGAATTAAAAGTATAGGAGTAAAATGGTAATTTTTCCAAAACATGATTTTTGGACTAAATTGATTATAATGAAGTTTAAATTGTTAAATTTTATTATATAGATCAAGAAAAATAACACACGGAATTGGATCGGGGAAAAGATAAAGTGTTGGGTTAATCAATCGTTTTTCTCCGTGCGAGTTTGAGGTAAGTTCGTGTAATTAAATTGCATATTTATATGTTTTAGTTGAAATATATGTATGTGGATGGTGTAATTACTATGTATAATTATCGAGTGCATAACTAACGACGTACGAGGAATACCGAACTCTGTTTGAACCTTAAGAATTCGTAGGATACAAATAACATGTCATTAGGGTTACCGATTCTAGCTCTTATGAGCTTACCGATACTCAACTCGTATGAGCTTACTGTTATTCAGCTTAGAGGAGTTTACCGTTATTCAACTCGAAAAAGCTTACCGTTTATAGCTCGTATGAGTATACATGTACAGGAATTGACGGATTACAATTCAATACACCTCGTGTGTACTACCCGTGTATCTAATGATATTTTAAGGGGTTCAACGGGCACAATTCTATTACAAATTTATATGAGTTCGATACGAACTAGTACAGGTATTTACATGAATTACATGGTATAGATTTTTCATGTACATGGAAATTTAAATAATTGTTGAACTCATACATGATTTTCAATTTTAATATGAATACATGGCTAACTTGGTTGATAATTATGTGTTAGGCTTTTGGGCCAAGTTGAGTTGTGATATGCTCTGTTTCACTTACTTAAATTGTGGTTAAATGGGTATGAGAAGAATAAAATATCGGCAAATGCTTCAATTAGAATTGCTATGAAAGTATAGAAAGGTATGTGTAATATCCCGAAAATTACTACTGTAATACCCTGAAAATTGCTACAGTAAGAAAGTAGGTATCCTTGATATAGTAAAATAAGGAAATAAAGTGACAAAAAAGGGAAACTTTGAGTTATTGCAATATTGGAAAGTTTATTATGATATATTAATTCAAGAAAGGATTAAATCGCAAAAGTGAGAAAGTTTTGTTGATTAAGAGTAAATACTCAAAATTTAAGGGGTAAAATGTAATTATGAAAAAGTTGAAGGACCTATGGTACAAATATTTTAAGGGAGGAACAATCTAGAAACTAAGGAAAATAGATTAATTAGGACCAAATTGAAAAAGTGAAGAATTTTGAGGGACTAAATCACAATTTTACCAAATTTAGTGATGACTCAATGATGGAATTTTTAAAGATTATAAAGGGCAAAATGGTCAATTAGAAGAGAGAGAAATCTAGAAGGCAATGATGATGTTGGAGATATTTTAGATTAATTAAATAAATATTAGTTTATTAATATTTTAATTTGATTTTTAAATAATATTTTATTATTTTATTATTATTTTATTTAGTATATATATAAGAAAAGGAAGATGAAGAATCACCATCCCACCATTTTTTCCCATGCACCAACGTGAGAAGAAGAAAGAAAGAAAGTTTTGCTTTCTTTACAAATTGGTCCTTCCACTAAAAATTCACCATTTTCACCTAGAAATCAAAAGAATTTCTATATCCATCAAGAGAGAAAGATAACAAGGAGACTATGGGGAGCTAGAATATCAAGTTAGATTCAAGAAAGAGAAGCTGGAGGAGAGAGAAAATCAAGTTAAAGGTTGAAACTAATAGGACAAGGTAAGAACATCAAGATTTCAATATATTTTTAAGTTTGATATTATTGAAAAAGCATAGAAATGATGTTATAGTAGAGTTTTCTTATATAACGTCTTATGTTCTTGATATATTAGTGAAGGGAAATAAGTGAAAGTGATGAGAAATATTATAGAGAAAGGGAATAAGGGAGTTATAAACTTAGTAATCAACATCTTACACTAAACCAGTTTTGGACAGCAGCAGTAGGTTAAATTTGAAAAATCACCATAAATTGTGGAGATCGAATTAGAGGATGAAAAAAATATGAAATTAAATCTTATTTAGTCTAGTTTCTCATAGAAGAAACGGTGTAAGTAATGGAATTTCAAATCATGAGATATAATAAATTTTGTGAGACAATGTCGGAATAAATTCGGGTTCCCCTGTTCTGACTTTGGAAAATCATAAAAAAAATTTATAAAAATAATTAGGGGCTTAAATTTATATTTTTAAATACTTAACGAGTCTATTTTCAATAGAAACAAACAGTAACATAATCTGAATCCTGTATGAGGAGATAATTAATTTTTAGTGAAGAAGGGTCGAAACTTTCAGACAGCAGAACAGGGATGACTTTAAAGAATAAAATGCACTTATTGGCTAAACCATAAATTCTGAAATTTTTATTATTTAAGTCAAAAATTCAAATATTAATTGTCAAATATTTAAGTCATAAATTTGTGAAAAAGTCAAAAAGTGACCAAATTGCATGAAATGAATTGTTTTATTATTTAAGTTAATAAATTGAATCAAATATTAATTTAGATCAAGATTGGGTGGAAATTCGAGGAAAATAGAAAATTACCAAAATGTCCCTAAATTTTGGTATTTCTGCAATTTAGCCTGGTAAGTTCGTATTAACTATATTCTGTATAATTTTAATTAAAGTGAATGTTATTTGTTGATGAATATTATATAAATATGTGTTTTATTATTGTAATTGAATTATTATTGGTAATTTGTATAATTATTAGATGCATTGAAATGATTATCGGAAGCTTGATTGGGTTGGAAGTTTATCGGAGATATATCACACTATCCATTGGTTCTATCGGTAATTTTGGGTGATTTGATTCTAGTTATAATGGCGTGTATAAGTTAAATTGGCCAAAGTTAGCTCATTAATGTTTTGATTTTGATTGGTTATAAATATGAATGCTTGATGAAATGAAATGTCTGTAAATTAATTTGTAAACTCCGGTAATACTCTATAACCCTATTCTGGAGATGGATATGGGTTAGGGGTGTTACAGTATGAGCTTTTGGATGATTGAAATATGTTTAGCCATATGCTTGAATTATGAATGCATATAAGTAGTGTGTACTTCTGTCATGATGTTTTGAGATAAATTGGCTAGTTATTGTGATAATTAAAATTGAGAGGTTATTGTTGTTTAGGATAAGGCCAAGACACATTGGATTGACTTAAATGGATTACGCTTATAAATTGAAGTGGTAAACTTTATTTTTGAGCTACGAACTTACTAAGCATTACATGCTTACTTTGTGTTAATTTCATTGTGTACTTAGATATCGGAAGCTCATTCGGGTTGGAAGTTGTCGGAGATTTCATCACACTATCTATCGGCTATTTTGGTACTTATGGTTTTATAATTTTGGTTATAATAGCATGTATAGGTTATTTTGGCTAATGATAGTCTACACGTTTTGTTATGTTTTTAGCCATTTGAATTGGCTTGTGTTTTGGTATATTTTGCTATATATGTATTAATGGCCTTATCATGTTTGATGTGTGGCTTGGTAAGGTTAATGTGTATTATAATTTGGAGTGATTTAGTGCTTGTTGTGGAAAGCACATGTGTGAAATGATGATAGATTTTTGAATTGTTTGTATTGGTGTTTTTGGTGTACAAGTTATAAGTGACTTATATGACCATTTGATGCTAAAGATAAAGTACATAAATAGTACTAAATGCTATGTTTTCATTTATGATCTATGTGGTAAGTTTTAGTACAAAAATGTATTTAAGCTAGGCAAATAATTGGATAAATTGAATGTTTAGTTTACATGTTATAAGTGGTCATTTGAGGTGCCTAAGAGCATATTGGTTGTATGTGATGATGTCGCATGATTTAAGCATGACTTTGGTTGGTTTGAATGCTTAATAATGACTTGGTCATATGGAAACTGATGTGTTAGGTTGGTACCAAATTTTGGTGAGAAATATGGCTTGAAAAATGACCTATTTTTGTCCACACGGTAGAGACACGGGCGTGTGTCCCTTGTAATTTCTAAAGAAAGTAAGTCATTAGCTGCACACGGCCTAGCACACGGGCGTGTGGCTTGGCCCTGTGGCACAAGTTAGTATACTCTCCAGTTTTCACACGGCCTAGTACACGGCTTGGTACACGAGCGTGTGAGGTTATTTTGAAGGACACACGGTCTGGCACACGGGCGTGTGGTTTGGCCATGTAACCTAAGTCAGTGTGTTACACGGGTACGGACACGGGCTGGGATACGACAGTGTGTCCCCATTTCGAATGCCCACACAGCCTGAGACACGGGCGTGTCTCTTGGTCGTGTGAGACACATAGTTTGGCCACACGGGCGTGTGTCCCCTGCACTTTGAAAAATTTCAATATTTTTTGAAAAATTTCTTGAGTACTCGGTTTAGTCCTGAACTATTTTTAATGTCTATTTTGGGCCTCGAGGGCTCATATTAGGGACTATATGTTTGGTTGTGATTGGTTTTGATTTGAATGTGAGATGAAAATGAAACGTCTGATTGTTTGGTCTGTTAGTCCGGTAATGCTCTATAACCCTGTTTCGGCGTCGAATTCAGGTTAGGGTGTTACATTAGGCTTTTGGCTAAATTGGTTGACATATGCTATGTTTAATTACATATTTTATGGATATAAGGTAAGCTAAATTCTGTGTTATACGAACTTAATAAGCTTAAAGCTTACTCTGTGTTATTTTCCATGTTTTATAGTAATTCGGAAGCTCGTTTGGGTTAGAAGTTGGTCGTATTTATTTCACACTATCCATTAGTTCTTTTGGTTCTTTCAGTAATTAATCTCGGATATAATGGCATGTATAGGTTATTTTGGTCAATATTGGTATATAAATGTTTTGTTGAGACTAGCCATTTGAATGGCTTGTGTTTGGCATATTTTGATGTGTATATAAGTGGCCTTATCATATTTGTTGTGTGTTTAATATGGTAGAATGAAAGAAAGTAAATGGAGTTTGGATATGCATACATGTATTTGGTCATTTAGGTGACCTTGGATACTTGGTTGTATGTGGTGATATTTCATGTTTAAGACTTGATTTTGGTTTGTTTTAAATGCCTTGTTATGGCTTGTTGATGTGCAAAAATGTTGAGTTAGGTTGATGTCAAATTGCGTAAGAAATATGGCTTCAAAATTGGCCCATTTTCGTCTACACGGGCAGAGGCATAGGCGTATGTGTCAGCCGTGTGTCCTCTGTATCTTTAAAATTGCGCAAGTCAGTATGCTCAACACGGCCTAGCACACGGGTGTGTGACATAGCCATGTGACCCAAGTCAAGAAGTTACACGGGCTGGGACACGGCCGTGTGTCCCTATTTCGAATGCCCACACAGTCTGAGACACGAGCGTGTCTCCTGACCGTGTGAGTCACACGGTCGTGTGTCTCCTGCAACTTTGAAAAATTTCAATATTTTTCGAAAAATTCTTTGAGTATTTGATCTAGTCCCAACTTGTTTCTAACATGTATTTTGGGCCTCGATGGCTTGTATAAGGGACAATATGTAACATCCTGTTTTTCATTAGTGTCGGAAACAATAGTTTTGGGGCTACCAAATCCAACGAGTAAGTTCATAAATATTATTATTTAATATTTACGAGTCAAATGTGATTTTTAAAAAGGTTTTTGATTTGATAATTTATGTTATATAAGTGATTTATTAAGTTCAAGTGGTTTTAGAAAATAAGGTATCGAGACCTTTTTTTTATAAACTGAGCTGTAAATATTTTTATAAATATTTACGGAGTGTCATTAAGGTGGTATGAAAGTTTCGTTAAGAAATTTTAGCGTTTCGATGGTTAATTAATTAAAAAGGATCAAATTAAAAAATGCATTCCCAGGACTCCGTTCTCGTAAATCGAACTCGTAAATATTTTTAATAAATATTTACGAAGTTAGTTGTGTAGTTAATTAGGTTTCGATTAAGTGAATTTGTTTGAATTAAAAATAATTAGGTATAAGGACTAAATTGCATATAGGGTGAAAGTTGAATATAGATTAAAGAAAAAGTAAAAGGACTAAAGAAGCAATTATGTCATTGCTCATAAATTAGGCGACATAAGTGTTTATTATTAAAAAATTTAAAGTTAAAATATATTAGCAAAAATGAAGCAGGAGAAAAAGAAAGAAATGAAAAAACTAGGGTTTCAAAGTTCCAAGTTCAATTGGTTAGTCAATTTAGTCCCATTTTCTTTTAATTTTTATGTTTTTGGAATCCCGGTATTAAATACTACCCGACCTATGTCAAAATTTTAGAAACTATTGAGTTTTTAAATATTGTTAATGTTGAATAATTTTAGTATTAGGGATTAAATTGATAGATTTTTAAGTTAAAAGTGAAAAAGGATTGAATTGTAGAATAAATTGTAAATTTTGAGTAATAGGGACTAAATTGTGAAAAATTCAAATTTTAGGGATTTAAGTAAAATTAGAGAGTTAAATCTAGTTTAAAGTGGAAATTGAATGAAAATATAGAATTGATTGTGAAGAAATAAAATTAGTCTCGGTTTAGGGACTAAATTGGAATTTAGACAAATGTTAAGTAAAAATTGAAATATGCAATATGAAATTGAATTGTATTGTATTGATGAATTTTAATTATTTTAATTCCGTAGTTAACGTCGTACCAGAATCTTTGACTAAAAATGGGAAAGATAAAGTCAACGAGGAATTGCTCAAAATTTCTGGTTTGTATTTCTATAATCCGAATTTAGTTGTTAATTGTTATAATTCAATTTAATGTATATGGTAAGTGTTGAGGTGAGAATTATTGTGTTTTGTAATTGAAATGGATTGGTTTAGTATGTGATGAATTTATTGAATTTATATTGATTGAATTGGTATATATATTGAATATATTGATTATTTGAATTGAAATGAATATTGGTTGTATTTGAAAAGTGAATTGAAACCATATTAATTGTATCGGGATGAGTCAGATATAGATGGCATGCCATAGGATTGGAAGAGTTCAAGGATTTCTTCGACTTTGAGTCGATAAGACACTGGGTGTCAATTTACTACTTCGGATTAATTCGATAAGGCACTGGGTGCCAATTTACTTCGGTTTAATTGATGAGACATTGTGTGTCAAATTATTATTTCGAATTATCCGAAGAGGCACTAGGTGCCAAACTGGTGTGTTTTGGTTGGATCCGTGTATCCGTCTGAGTCGGAGTCGTGTTAATAGGGGTAAATGAATAATAAAGTTTTATAATTGATATTGAAATGGTATGGTATGAGAAATGGAAGTGAAATAGTGAATTGAAAATAGAATGTGAAATATGTTGCAAATATATGGAATATATGAGTTATATACTCATGAAATGACTATGGAATGGATATTGCAATTGTATAATGAAATATGAAATAAATTGTGAAAAGCTATTTATATAACAAGTATGAGAATTGAGATATTTGTGAAACAAATGAAATATGATATGGTTATTGTAATAATTAAATACTAATATGTGTTTATATTTCAATTGTATATTTTTAATTTCTTATCTTTAAATATTTGGATTATAGAAATACCACTGAGTTTATACTCAGCCTACGGTTTTGTTTCCCGTGCGCAGGTTAGGTACTTAACTTTTGATCGTCAATTTAGCATCCAACAACCATCCCGAACACAAATGTGGTGATGTTTATCCTTTGTGTCGGCATGTATCTAGGGTGTCTAAATAATAGTTATTTTGTAGTTTGATTGTAAATAAAGTTATAAGTTTAATTTTGGTTGGTTTTATACATATAAATATGTGTTTGTTTTTGAAATCGTATTATGACTATTGACACCATTTTCTGGATGAAAAACGGGGTCGACTTGGGTTTTAAAAAAATGAAAATGGGAGTCGCCACCAATCTTTTTTTATGAGGTGTGATCGGATCACCTCGAAAAGTAGTTGTTTTTAATAAACGGTTTGATTTTATTAAAACAACAAGTTTGATCCACGAAATTCAGAAAAACGGGTTTGGGAGTCGGTTACACACGAGGAAGGATTAGCACCCTCGATACGCCCAAAATTGGTACCTAGTTGATTACTTAATGTCTTAATGTCGAAAATTGAAAACTTTGAAGAATTTTAAAAATATTATCCTTGTATTAAAATGTTGAAAATTTTGGGAAAATGGGGCACATTCCACGTTAATCGAGAAAGAAAGCATCATATCCAGTAAATTGGGACACAATGTCTCGAATTCCCGATACGCGAATGAATGTCAAAAATTACTTATTTAGAAGATGTTTAACTATCTCGAATTTAAAAAAGGGGATCAAGTCCAGTAAGTTAGGACTCGATCTTTTCTTAATTTCCGAGATCATTTAAAACTTTGGTTAAAAAAACTCGCGTATTTAGATTTATCGTGAAAATCGAAACCCAGTAAGTTAGGGTACGACCTTCTTGAGTCTAAACATGAAATTTTGTTTATTCAAAAGTCATAATTTATACATTGAATGAAAAATAATTTAACGCGTAATAGTAGAAATAAAACACGATGTTAATGCTCGTAACAAAACAATAATGAATTCGATAATGTAAGTATGAATAATACGAGTAACAACAAATAAAAGATAAATAAATAAATAACGAATTAAACATGCAATAGAAGAAGCAAATAAATAAAAGAAAGTAAACACCACGCGAAATAACGAAACCACAAAAGAAATAAAAATATATAAATACATGTATATATATTTTAGAATTATGAAAATATAGAAAATATTTAAAAATATGTATACGTATATCTATGTGTAATAAAATACGTAGAAATAGATATAGGTATGTGTAAGTATGAGAAATGAAATATAAAAATATATTTATAATAACTTTAAAATGTATGTGTATAGGTATTAGGAAAATGTATATATTCACACACAAAAAACTAAAATAGAATAAAATAAAATATGTACACATATATATTATAAAAAGTATGCGTTTGTATATGTAAATATATAACAAGAATTTTAAAATTAAAAGAGTATAATAATAATAATAATAATAATAATTTGAAAACATGAAAAGCTAGAAGTAAATAATAAATAATAAAAGATACAATAAGATAATATATATATATAAAAACTAAAAAACTAAAAATATATATAATATAATATAATATATAAAAAGGTAATGCAAAACTAATTTATATAATAATGATGAATAAATAAATAAATATAAGGGAAAATAAAAACTAATAATAAATAACAATAATAATAATAACATCACATTTATTGATTTAATAATAAAACAAACAAAATAACAAAAAAAGGGCTAAATTAGATAACTAAACAAAATTCGGGGCCAAATCTATAAATAAATAAAAAAGGAAGGACAAAGTTGAACGCGCGAACAACAAGAAGGGATCAAGAGAGCAATTTTTCCTTCTTTCCCAAAACGCACAGCATCATAGGACCAAATTGTAAAGAAAAATAAACTAATGTGCGAATTTAAAAAAACAAAAGGGTCTTGATTGTAAAATTATTTAAAAGCGGAATGGCTAAAGTGGCAAATATACCATTGAACGAAAACACGCGGATCCCTCTGGAGCGGGTCGGGTCGTGTGCGGGTCTAAGGCAAAACGGCGCCGTTTTGGTACCTGAGAAGGCTGCCCAAAACGACGTCGTTTTGGAAGCTTATTTAAGCTAAATTTTTTTCAAAATTTTTATTCTTCCCTTCTTTTCTCCAAAATATTTCTGAAAATGCTCTTAATTCCCCTCTCCCATTTCGGGCATTGCCCAGAATCCGATGAACAGCGCCGCTGCCGCGCCGGCCACCGTACACGGTGGCCGGAAAATTCAAAAGGTATGCTTTTTTTTGCTTTTTTTATATGTTATAAATATATAGTTTTAAAAAAAATAAAAGAAACAAAATAGAATACAAATAGTTTCGAAAAGAGAAAAAAATAAAGAAAGAAAAATAGAAAAAGAAAATAGATATACCGAAAAAGGGTTTTTGAATCTGCTTTTTTTTATTTCTTCCAATCGTGAAAGAGGGGCCGAACCCCTCACATTCCTTTGGTTTCGGCTTTTATAGCTGATTTTAACATTTTTTTATCTATGTCTACTGTTTGTTGTTGCGTGTTGGTTTCTCTTCTTGCAGGTGCAAGTGGCCGACGTGACAGTGGCGGGTGGAGCAGGTGGCGCTGGTCAGAGGCGTCTGAAGGCTTGCTAGAGGCAGCGGCAGTACTAAGGTTTCAGAAAAGCTGAAACCCTAGTTTGACAAATTGGTTTTGGGCCTGTGCATTTTGGGCTTCGGGTTTTGGGTTGTATTTGGGTTAGTTTTAGGTGGGTTTGGGTTTAATTTGTTTAAGGTCTGTTGTTTATGTTTTGGGTATTGGGTTTTGTAATTGGGCTTGGGTAGGTTAATTGGGTTTGTGGTTTGGGTTGTAATTGGGTTTTGTTCAAAATGGGCATGTACAGCTGCCCCTCTTTGCTCGTTGTCGTGTAACGATAATAGAGCAAAAACTAAAAAAGGCCCATTTTACCAGGCCTCGTCGATTCTTGACTTTGTTCTGGTGCTTCTCTTCTTCAAGTAACTTCATTCCAGTCCACCGTGTCTTGTTGCGTTAATCCACTCCACTACAACTTCGGGGGGATAGAATCTACAGTCTTCGATCTATTCCACTGCCAACTAGGGAGATAGAATTACTGGCTTCAATGTACTCCACTGTAATCACAATGAGGTAAAATATGCCATCTTCAATCTGCTCCACTTTGGGAAATAAGATCTGAAATCTTCAATCTATTCCACTGCCAACCAGGAAGATAGAATTATTGGCTTCAATATACTCCACTGTAGTCACAGGGAGGTAAAATCTGCCATCTTTGATCTTCAATCTATTCTTCTGCCAATCAGGGAGATAGAATTATCAGCTTCACTGTACTCTACTGTAGTCGCAGGGAGGTAAAATCTGCCATCTTTGATCTGCTCCGCTGCTAGTACAGGAAGGTAAGACTAGCTTCTTCGATTTACTTAGCTGCCAGTGCAGGAAGGCAAGATCTGTTGTCTTCAACCAGCTCCGCTACAACCGAGAGAGGCAAGGTTTGTCAAGGCAAGAAGGCAAGATCTATTGTCTTCAACTAGCTCCACCACTACCGAGAGAGGCAAGGTTTGTGTCTTCGATCTGCTTCGCTGTCAATGCAGGAAGGCAAGATCTGTTGTCTTCAACCAGCTCCATCACAACCGAGAGAGGCAAGGTTTGTGTCTTCGACCTGCTTCACTGTCAATGCAGGAAGGCAAGATCTTTTGTCTTCAATCAGCTCCATCACAACCGAGAGAGGCAAGGTTTGTGTCTTCGACCAGCTTCGCTGTCAATGCAGGAAGGCAAGATCTGTTGTCTTCACTGATCTATTCTCTAGGGAACATGACCTGTATAACGAACCTAATTATGCCTAATGATTAGGATGGCATGATCAAAATGAATCAAATGCTCCTAACTAGACATGTATAGATGGTGTTTGCATGAATGCAGAATTTTATTCTTCGAAAATGATCCCTATTAGGTTATCATTACTCAAAGTTTATTAAGGCTTTGTGACTAACGTGCTACGACTCCTTCTTGCTTGACTGGCTTTTTTGAAGAAACATTTAATCTGATTGCCCCCACTGTAAACCTCCAAGTTCAATCCACTGGAAGCAAAATTTGAACCATCTTTCTCCCGTTGTAACCCAAGGGTAGAAAGATCTGGCCTTTTCTCGATCCTCTGCTATCACAATTCAATGATACAGAATGTGAAACTCTTTTGAGTCCTACACCATTCCTAAGGTGTCATACCAAATGTTTATGCACAATTGCAAAATTTTCTTCTCCCAGAAGACCTTTTCTTATTGCTTGGTGAACATTGCTTGTTTGTTCATTGAAGCTTTGTCACCAACATGACATCTTGTAATTTTGTTCAATCAATGCACTTGTCAACAAAATCCAAAGAGAAAGTCTAAATTTAGACTCTTCCTTCTCAAATTTCCAACTTTTAAATTTGATGTGTTCTAAACAATTATCCTGTTTCAGGTTCCTATATTATTTAGAAACTTTTTAGAGTAATATGCAAAACTTCCTTTGTGAAAATTTTATTAGTCCATTAATCATTATTCCAATGCAACATGCTTGCAAAAAGGGTCATAACAATGGATAAAAATGAAATTTAATTTGGGAGCATAGCTCGAAGTGGATAAATTATCAAAGATAGTAAGAATAAAAAGGGAATTAATTGGAACATGTATCTTGAAAAAGAAAGAAGTATTCCAAGAATAAAAAAATTCAATATATAAATAGTATGAATGTCAGGTGCCCCAGATATCGCAGCTTGAACTTCTCTGTACAAACTTTCTGAAGACTTTCCTGAGTTTGACATGGGTTTAGGAGATCTACAGGACTCTGTCGATGCCCCAAGATGTCGCATTTCCCTTCTAGGTAGAGCAAGATCACCACATGCCCTAATCTGATCACTTCATGCCCCATTCTGATCAATATTTGAGCCGCCCTTCGAGTTTTCAACTCAAATCCCCTTTGGCCTAAGGTGTCCTTTGTGGATTTTCCCCTTAGCCTCTCCATTTTTACTTTTTCATTTTTTTCATTCATTTTTTTGTTTGTTTGACTCAAAGTGCCCTTTGCAAGTTTTCACATTGGTCATTCCTTCTTCTTTAAACGAAGTGTTTCTTAACTGGAACCGAGTTTATAGGATTGGCAATCTCACTCAGGATCAGTGCTCCTCTAAAAATGGTTTTCTTTACAACATAGGGACATTCCTGGTTTGGCATTCATTTCCTTTTAGAATCCTTTCGTTAAGGAAGAATCTTTTTCAACATCCAGCCCTCTCATGGAATTCTCTGAAATGAGCCTATTTATTATGGGCTCATATTATTTATTTATGGTACATTCGACTCTGATGAATAGCTTTTAACCCTTTTTCTAGGGCCAACTGATCACATCGCGATTGGATCCCTCCAATAAGCAATTAGGGGATTTTAATAGGTAAAACTACCTCAATCCTGTAAACCAAAAAGAGAGGTGTTGCCCCAGTACAGATGTTCGACAAACAATGAGGGCAAATGGTAATTTCTCATGCCAGTCCTTATTCACCTCTAGGTAATTCGGTGACAAAATGTGGTGTCTGCTTCTAAATTGATTTCAGACCTCAGTTATCGTGCTATCATTTAAGTTCAATGCATTTTCCAATACTATCCTCTCTGAAATTCTGTATCGGTATAGGATGACCTTAATCCATGAAGTAGCCTCTAAAAAAAAATGAAGCAATGCCCATTAGAAGCCCTTGTTCACCTCTAGGTAATTCGGTGACAAAACGTGGTGTCTGCTTCTGAATTGATTTCAGACCTCAGTTATCGTGCTATCATTTAAGTTCAATGCATTTTCCAATACCATCCTCTCTGAAATTCTGTATCGGTATAGGATGACCTTAATCCATGAAGTAGCCTCTCAAAAAAAATGAAGCAATGCCCATTAGAAGTCTTTGGTAATGGTGATGTCCATGCCCCATTTTGCTCAAAATTTGAGTCGCCCTTTTTCGGGTTTTCAACTCAGATCCACCTTTGGTCAAAGCGCCCTTTGCGGGTTTTCGCCTTAACCTCTCCTTTTTCTTTTTCTTTTTCTTTTTCTTTTTCTTTTTCTTTTTTCTTTTTTTTTCTTTTTCTCCTATTTTTGTCTTTGATTTTTTTTTGATTTTTTGATTTTTTTTTTGATTTTTTTGATTTTTTTTGATATTTTGAATTTTTTTTGAGTCTGAACTCATGAGATCAGTCAAGTCCTGGTCATGTTTTTCGACCAGAATCAATGTTATTCTAAAGTCTTCCACTTTCATCTTGTATGTGAAAAATCTTCTTTGGTACCAAATTTCTTTCATAGAGCCCTTTTGGGACGCAACTACGACAGAAAACTTTGGATCTTCCTCTTTAATCCGGACAAAATCCAACAACATCTTGAAGGGATGGAAACTCGACTTCAAATGGGCAAAGCTATGCTGACTCAACGAGAGAGGCATTGCCCCGGCAAAGAATTGCATCGTTCGCACTGTAAATTTCTGACATCGTGCTGTTGTGCAAGCTTTATTATAAGAATCGAGGCATACTTTGGTATGCTCATACAAAGACATCTTTGAACTCTAGAGGTATATCAACAAGGTCTTGCTTCGTTTCTGTGTCAGGTCAATTCTAGTCTTCACCAAGCTCATAATTTCTAATGATTCCTTAAGAGGTAGGATCTGTTTATCCTCTTGTTCTACCATCCTCAACAAGTCCGGGGATAGGCTACAATCTATGTCATCTTCAAAGTCGTGAGATCCCTATAAACACATGTCTCGCTCAAAAGGAGATTCTAAGTCTGTAGCAGTGTCATTCATGCCGTTGATATCCAGGGACCTGTTGTCGGTACAAAAGAATATACAAAGAATATATGAAGTTATGTACAATATGATTATGAATGAATGAATGAATGATTTGAATGAAAGAATAAAAGAATAAAAATAATCATTCAAGAAATGAAAGAATATTGGTTCAAAATATCGCAAAGATGCATTCCATTAAAATAATGACGTTCAAACATGAGCCTATTTCATAAAAGACTTCTTGTTGCCTCTAGGCTGAAAGCAACAAATGTGTTTTGAATATTACTCTGAGTAAGCTCTAAATACTACAGGGGTTTCTTTAGAACACTCCCAAGTTTATAAGGGCGCACATCTAATAAGATCTATTCTCCGGTTGCTTCTTCGTATTTGGCACTGATGTGAACGTTTCCCAACATCTCTTCATTCATCGCATTACTTTCATTATCCGTATGATTGAGTAACGGGTTTTCTGTACTGAGTGAATCCTCAAATTTGATGATGCCCATATTGATAAACCTTTCGACCAGCTTTTTAAAGGCAGCGCAGTTTTCTATAGAATGCCCCGTAATTCCCGCATGATAGTCACATTGCGCATTTGTGTCATACCATTTGGGATACGGAGGTTGTAAAGGCTTCAAGTAGAAAGGGGAGACAACACGTGCGTCAAATAATCTCTGATACAGTTCTTTATATGACGTCGGAATTGGTGTAAACTGGAGCTTCTCGATACCTGGTTTCACCCCAGATTCTTACTTTAAAGGACTCCGACGTCTGGTGGTTTCTGTCTTTGACAGGCCCACAGTGATTGGTTTTGAGTGGCCCTTGTTATATCTATTCGCATTATTCCCCCTATTCCCTTCTTCCTTGGGGCCTCTATAGTATCTGGGTACTCTGCCCTTACCTGTTTCATTTCTACTGGATCATCACGTGCAACAAGAAAATTATTCCTCAAATTGGATCTTGGGCCCGTCAAGCCACTTACTGGTGCTGTTGTACCAGTCTGATATTGTTGAGATTTTATGGTAAAGAGTGCCCCTTGTGGGTGCCCATCTGGCTGGACCTGGACATTTGTCGGAGTACAATCTAAGAAATAAGTAAAATCCTCATTATCAACCTCAGAGTGGTCTATCAGGTCCTTCCTTTTTTCTAACTCTCCAGCTAGCAATCGGTTGAATTGGCTTATCATAGTTCTCTGTAATTCTAGCATCTGATCTCTCATCTCCTGTTGAAATTCGGTCAATTGCTCATGCATCTGTATCTGCATTCGCTCTAACCTCTCCAACCTTTGGTCCATTCCTTTAGTTTCTATTCGGGTACCGCAAGAATGTTGGTTTTCCAGATTAGCTGAATAATTTTTACTCAATTAGGGTCTTTTAATGGTTGTTAATGCATATGATGTTATGCAATGCAAATGTATGAAATGAATGCAAAAAGAGACGTTGATTCTTGGTTCAATTCTATTAGAACAACTTTACTAGAAAACAAATCTTTTTACATAAAGTGGATATATATACGGCTTTTGCCATTATAGGCAGAGACATTCGATCCTCTTCTTTATTTGAGCATTAAGATAAATCTCACGAATTCTTCAAAAAGGACGTCTCTTCTATCTCCTTTTTGCTTGATCTGGGCCGCGACTCATTACTCGCTCATCCTCGTTATGCTCATTGACTTCTCTTTAAGAAAGTTCAGCGGCTCTCGTATAATCTTTGTCATCTTGAATCCTCGGGCAACGGAGCAATAGTTGTGTTGTCCTCTATCATCTTTCTCTTGTTGTGTTTTCTCAAAACATACTCGGGCAACCATATTATTTTCCATTTTATCAAAAGACCCATTTCCTTATGACAAGCTCTCTATTTAACAATCGAACCTGAATCAACACCTCTTTATGATGAAAATGCAATGCAACCATAACCAAAATAAAAGAAAACATGTTAGTACAAAACAGAAGCAAGCAGGAATAAATAGAATACCTATTCGGGTGCATACTAGGGGTTCAAAGTGGTTCTATCTAGGGTGGGCTCCTAAGGTTCACTACATGAGGTTTGGCTCTAAAGTAAGGATACCCGAACCAGCAGATTCCTCGATCTTCACCCATTATAGGCTCATATAGACCGAGTTCAGTTCAGGGGAATACATTTCCCTATGGCTGCACGGAGATGAAAATCTCACGAAGACATAGGTACGAATGTATCCCGAAAGCGATCCACTATCCTGCACGGAGGTGAAAACCTCACGAAGGACTAGCTTCTCACTCCCACTTAAAAAGGTTTGACCAACGGTCATGCAATGCAATGTGCAGAGATATAAAAATTTAAAATACAAAACATGATGAAAACTATAACTCAAAACAAACAAAATGTAATGAGAGGGTCATATATTTAAATCAAAATTTCAACTTTCAACAAAAGACAAAAATTAATCAACACGTGGCTTAACTCTCTTATTTTGGGTCCCCAGTGGAGTCGCCAAGCTGTTGACACCATTTTTTGGATGAAAAATGAGCTCGACTGGGGTTTTAAAAAAATGAAAATGGGAGTCGCCACCAATCTTTTTTTATGAGGTGTGATCGGATCACCTCGAAAAGTGGTTGTTTTTAATAAACGGTTTGATTTTATTAAAACAACAAGTTTGGTCCACGAAATTCAGAAAAACGGATTCGGGAGTCGGTTACGCACGAGGAAGGATTAGCACCCTCGATACGCCCAAAATTGGTACCTAGTTGATTACTTAATGTCTTAATGTCGAAAATTGAAAACTTTGAAGAATTTTAAAAATACGATCCTTGTATTAAAATGTTGAAAATTTTGGGAAAATGGGGCACATTCCACGTTAATCGAGAAAGAAAGCATCATATCCAGTAAATTGGGACACAATGTCTCGAATTCCCGATACGCGAATGAATGTCAAAAATTACTTATTTAAAAGATGTTTAACTATCTCGAATTTAAAAAAGGGGATCAAGTCCAGTAAGTTAGGACTCGATCTTTTCTTAATTTCCGAGATCATTTAAAACTTTGGTTAAAAAAACTCGCGTATTTAGATTTATCGTGAAAATCGAAACCCAGTAAGTTAGGGTACGACCTTCTTGAGTCTAAACATGAAATTTTGTTTATTCAAAAGTCATAATTTATACATTGAATGAAAAATAATTTAACGCGTAATAGTAGAAATAAAACACGATGTTAATGCTCGTAACAAAACAATAATGAATTCGATAATGTAAGTATGAATAATACGAGTAACAACAAATAAAAGATAAATAAATAAATAACGAATTAAACATGCAATAGAATAAGCAAATCAATAAAAGAAAGTAAACACCACGCGAAATAACGAAACCACAAAAGAAATAAAAATATATAAATACATGTATATATATTTTAGAATTATGAAAATATAGAAAATATTTAAAAATATGTATACGTATATCTATGTGTAATAAAATACGTAGAAATAGATATAGGTATGTGTAAGTATGAGAAATGAAATATAAAAATATATTTATAATAACTTTAAAATGTATGTGTATAGGTATTAGGAAAATGTATATATTCACACACAAAAAAATAAAATAGAATAAAATAAAATATGTACACACATATATATTATAAAAAGTATGCGTTTGTATATGTAAATATATAACAAGAATTTTAAAATTAAAAGAGTATAATAATAATAATAATAATAATAATAATAATAATAATTTGAAAACATGAAAAGCTAGAAGTAAATAATAAATAATAAAAGATACAGTAAGATAATATATATATATATATAAAAACTAAAAAACTAAAAATATATATATAATATAATATAATATATAAAAAGGTAATGCAAAACTAATTTATATAATAATGATGAATAAATAAATAAATATAAGGGAAAATAAAAACTAATAATAATAACAATAATAATAATAACATCACATTTATTGATTTAATAATAAAACAAACAAAATAACAAAAAAGGGCTAAATTAGATAACTAAACAAAATTCGGGGCCAAATCTATAAATAAATAAAAAAGGAAGGACAAAGTTGAACGCGCGAACAACAAGAAGGGATCAAGAGAGCAATTTTTCCTTCTTTCCCAAAACGCACAGCATCATAGGACCAAATTGTAAAGAAAAATAAACTAATGTGCGAATTTAAAAAAACAAAAGGGTCTTGATTGTAAAATTATTTAAAAGCGGAATGGCTAAAGTGGCAAATATACCATTGAACGAAAACACGCGGATCCCCCTGGAGCGGGTCGAGTCGCGTGCGGGTCTAAGGCAAAACGGCGCCGTTTTGGTGCCTGAGAAGGCTGCCCAAAACGACGTCGTTTTGGAAGCTTATTTAAGCTAAATTTTTTTCAAAATTTTTATTCTTCCCTTCTTTTCTCCAAAAAATTTCTGAAAATGCTCTCAATTCCCCTCCCCCATTCCGGGCATTGCCCAGAATCCGGTGAACAGCGCCGCTGCCGCGCCGGCCACCGTACACGGTGGCTGGAAAATTCAAAAGGTATGCTTTTTTTTTTGCTTTTTTTATATGTTATAAATATATAGTTTTAAAAAATAAAAGAAACAAAATAGAATACAAATAGTTTCGAAAAGAGAAAAAAATAAAGAAAGAAAAATAGAAAAAGAAAATAGATATACCGAAAAAGGGTTTTTGAATCTGTTTTTTTTATTTCTTCCAATCGTGAAAGAGGGGCCGAACCCCTCACATTCCTTTGGTTTCGGCTTTTATAGCCGATTTTAACATTTTTTATCTATGTCTACTGTTTGTTGTTGCGTGTTGGTTTCTCTTTTTGCAGGTGCAAGTGGCCGACGTGACAGTGGCGGGTGGAGCAGGTGGCGCTGGTCAGAGGCGTCTGAAGGCTTGCTAGAGGCAGCGGCAGTACTAGGGTTTCAGAAAAGCTGAAACCCTAGTTTGACAAATTGGTTTTGGGCCTGTGCATTTGGGCTTCGGGTTTTGGGCTGTATTTGGGTTAGTTTTAGGTGGGTTTGGGTTTAATTTGTTTAAGGTCTGTTGTTTATGTTTTGGGTATTGGGTTTTGTAATTGGGCTTGGGTAGGTTAATTGGGTTTGTGGTTTGGGTTGTAATTGGGTTTTGTTCAAAATGGCATGATAAATTGAACTAAACCTAGATAGATGCATGTGAATTTAATTCTATGTTTAAGTGCTAATGAACTAGGCAAATTGATTTGGATTTGGTATGTTTATATGGATTAAAATGATGCTTTGATGACTTGTTTTGATGATATGAAATGTTTTAAATTTCTGTCTGTTTGCTCTATAAACTCTAGTAATACTTCGTAACCCGGTTCCGGCGAGGGATACGGTTTGGGGGTGTTACACAATATGTAAGATTTCGATTCATTTTTTTTATATATGAATGTTATAATATATGAAATGTCTGATTAATTGATCTGTAAACTCCGATAATGCTCAGTAACCCTATTCCGGCAATGGATACATGTTAGGGGTGTTACAATAGGTCTCCATATTTTTTCGTTTTGAGTAATTTAATTTTTTTTCTTTTAACTTTCCTTTTATTTCCTTTTTTTTTAATTTTCTTCTGCTTCTCCCTTTGTTTTCCTCCATTCTCCATTTTTTTAATGTAATTTTTCTATGTTTTCCATTTGTTAAAACTAGTCTCTATACTATTATTTTTTGAACAATTTAATTTTTTTCGAGTGAGGCGAACTTGTAGACTAGTTTTAACAAATGGAAAACATAGGGAGAAGCAGAAAAGAATGAAAAATAAAAGAACGTTAAAAGAACATAAAAGAAAAAAATTAAATTGCTCAAAATAAAAAAAATATAGGGACCAATTGTAGAATTTAACCTAATTTTTTTGTTTGAAATGATTATTTAATGTGCCACTTCAGTTTACCGTTACATCGTTAACGATAATTAACGGCTTAATGACTAAAATGTTACAACACAATAACGTAACATTTCAAATATAAGTTACTAAAATGTAACTTAAAATAAAAAAATGACTATTTTAATAATTTACCCTTATTTTAAAAAGGTGATATATAATATTTAATGAAAGCTCATATTTCAAATATTTTTATGGATAATTTTTGTATATAAACTATAAAATCTTATATATGGATAAAACGATGTAGTTCTTTTGTACAGTTATTTTAGGTAAAAACAGAAAATACTAAACTTTATCCATCTGGACCGACTATTTTTATATAGAAAGCTGTTGATTCTAAATTTAGTTTTATATATTCTAGGAAACAAAAAACAATTTACCCTTTGTTGTTTGTATTTGATATAATGCAGCCCCTCTGAGCCTCACAGACGTTCAAAAGTGCAATCAGCTTGGTCTCGAGGTCTTAAGTTCTTAAACCAATCTGAAAATCCTTTTAACGATGTTTAGTTCAAGCCTTGTTTCAAGATCAGCTTCTTCCTATTCTTTGATCGGTGAATACATTGGCATGGAGAGTTGCTCTGGTGTCGGCATTGATAACCAACACCAAGAGCTTTGCTGCGGAGGTGGCGGTGTCAAGGATCCAGAAAATCGGGGTAGGAAGAGGAAGATTAATTTTGAGAGGGAAATTCCGCCGCCGATACCCTCGCTTGCTAGCGCCGAGAATCAGCCGTGGCAGTCGCTTTGGGTGCTTAAAAGGTATTATACTAGCGACGGACGGTTGATTCTCAGGGAAGAAAAAGTGAGACACCATGAATATTTCCGAGCTCATCGATCCAATGGTCGTTTAACGTTGCATCTCGTGATGGATTGCACCCACGACATTGATCATGTAGAAGCAAACGAGGCTCAAGTTCAACTCGATGTTAAAAACATTAATAACGATGCCCAAGGTGGTTCATAAGAACAAGTAGCAGTGTTGAAGATTTCATATTCAATTTCCGAATTACGAAAAATGGAGGAAAGTGCTTGAACTGCAGCTTTGTAAGAGCAAAATCCCTCATGTGTTTGCCATTGCAGGCAAGTAGTTTTAGGCTTTGATGCTTTTTCTTTTTCCTCCCTTTTTGGGTGGGTCATCTTCATTGTGAGATAAAATTGAGGTTGGCGATTGGGTATATAACTATATATGATTTTATCAGGGTTTATTTGGATTTTAATTTTTTTGGCTCAAACAAAGGTTTCATCAAACAAACAGTTAATGTACACTGGGTACAAGAAAAAGAGTAGCTTCGACACAAGGAACACCCTAAACATGGCCCAAGTGAAGAAACATATTATAAGCGTAACCACAAACAGGAATAAAACATAAACATGACGGTATAAAACTTGTAACCATCAAATTCCTAGAAGCTAGAGATATAAGCATCAGAACGTAAAAGCCAGAAACCATTGTTCGACCAACGATGCTTACAACAACGACACCAAACCTCGTGTAGCAGGCTTCAGCCACTAGTCCTGAGAAAACCCAGACCAGTGCATTGGAACCGGTAAAACAGCGGGCAACAAGGACGCTAGCGGCGGACAAGTGAACTACCCCATGGGCGCAAGGGCCGGGGTTTTGGAGGAAAGTTGGACGGTAACACTACAAGTGGAAACGTGGAATTGAAACGAAGATAAGATTGGAAAGTTTTCTTAGGAATGTATCTATATAAATGTTGTGCTAATTCAGAATCTCCGCATTTACTTGTTGGATATTTTTTATCAGATTTTACCTAAATCGTGACATTGAAAGTTTGCTCTCTTTGAAGTGGTTTTTTACAGGAATTGCTTGATTCATTGGAATCAGTGACAATTAATCGGAAGATGTTGTAGTAATTTAAAATCTTGATTTTGTATTTTGTGAATAGAAAAATAAAAATTAGAAAAACTTTTTCATAAGGATACGAATCAAAAGGTTTTAAGAAAGGAAAAAAAAAGAAAAAAAAAAGGAAGAAGAAGGCAGTCAATCTGCAAGTTTTAAGTATATATAGATGTCATCGCGGTTTAACAACTTACAGATCAATCATCAATGCGTCTCGTGATCGCATTGTGGAAACGTGTGTGCATGTTCTACGAGGTTGTCCATTTGTTTCTTTTGTTTGGCTTATAGTTTTACCGGCATCGTCTCACAACGGTTACTTTTCAGCTCCATGTGGACTCGCGTGGTCGACTATGTTTGCTTTGACTTGCTGCTACCATGGAAACATAGGAACCCCTTATTTTTGCGAAAGCTACGTCTATTACGAAAGCTAAGACTATTCAATCTGGCCACCTGTATACCACCAATAGCCGACTTGCATGGTCGACACCTCCAGATCGTTGGATGAAATTCGGATTCAACCATGGGGAAGCTAGAATTGTTGATGAAGGGGTTGGAATATTATATAAGATATACATATTTAAAGTACGTCCGGCCCACACGGGATCTACTTTCAACAAGATATTTAAATTTGGGATAATTTTGATCAGAAAAAATAAAATAAGTTAAATGCTAAATTTGTATTAGATATTATAATTATTTAAGTTTATTTTTACTAAATTAATATTTAGATACTACTTTTTATTAGTTTACCAAATTATACTAAAAATGCTACTAAATTTATCATTCAATAATTATAAATCCTATAAAAATCGAAATAAAAAACTTTCAAAACCTTTGGGGACCAAACAAAATTTTAACCTTTTTTAAATACTAATTATAATATTAAAATAAAAATTTCAAAACTCAAAGGTTCTAAGAGTAATTTTGCAAATTTTAAGGGGATTGGAGTCCCTCCCAGCACTTTAGATTCGCCTCTGGATGGAGCTGTTAGTACCGCATCCATGCTGGCTTCATTAGGAGTTTAATCCGATTCTTTTTCAAGTTTATAATTTACATTTTTATTTTTTTATTTTATATATTAGGTAACTTATATCATATGAAATTTAAATATATATTATGTTTAGAAATTTAATAAAGGAAAAAATATATAATGGTAATAAAAATATAGGGAAATTTATGGGAAAAATCAAAAAAAATTTGCAAAGTGGGCCATTTTTCTCACATTTACAAAAATAAGTCGATTTTGGAGAGAAAAACAGAAAAAACTTCTTGAAGCGTTTTCAGCTGACATGTTAGAAAACACTTTTTACAAAACGCGTTTTCTTTTAACACATCAGCTTTTTCGGTCAGATGGTTAAATGCTTGTAGTTTTGTCCTTGAGTATCATGTTTGGTTCATGTCCTACTCACATTTATATTTTTTTTATTTCATGTTGTTTTAAACTCTTTTTTTATTTTAATTAATAAATATATTATTTTCAATTTTTTTATCTTTGATGTGTTAAAAAAAACGTGTTTTGTAGAAAGTATTTTTCGACATGTCAGCTGAAAACATTTCCTGCAAGAAGTATTTTTGTTTTTCTCTCCAAAATTAATCTATTTTTTAAAATTAACCTATTTCCCTAAATTTAGAAAAAACGATCTACTTTACTAAATATATTTTAAAACCAACATTTTTTTTTCTAATTTACCCTAAAAACATACATATATAATTATTATATATTACATAAAATCAAATATTTTTAAAATAATATATATGAATGAAACAACTTAAATAAATGTGAGTTAACCATTTATGTTTTAACTTTCATTTCCTTTTCATTTGTTTTGAGAAATATATCTATCAATTTCTATTCTTTCTTTCTCTGAACAAAAAAAAGCAACAAAAAATCTAACTACTTTAACAACAAAACACACAATTAAAAGAACAACAACAACATGCTCCTGCCTGAAGACAACTATTGGTCTTAAACGGAATTTTCTATAGAATTAGAAACCTTGGAAGAACGGGTTTTCTTGGATACCCAGAAAAAGCAACCAGCCGTAGTGACTTCCTTTTCAATATCAAAAACCTTATTATCGTCAGTTTTTGTCTCTCGTTTCTCCATTTCCTTCATTTTCTCTTTACATAAAGATAGCATCACGTAAGCCTCTACTAGACCCCCTCCTCCCGCCATCGCCATTGATGAACTGAAATAAAAAAAACCTTTTTTCTTATTTATAAACTTTCTCTTTGAGAACTGAGATGCGAATGAAGGTTTCTTTTTAGGAGGTTGGAAAATTTATAGGTTACCGTAAGGGGAAAAAGGTGCGAAATTTACATATTTGTGATGTGGAGTGTAAGAACGTGTCGGATTCGCCGTTCTTTTTGAGGGTGTTCAACAGCTCATGCTTTTTTCTTCAATGGTCGCCGTTGATTTCTCGTGGACGTTTTAAGGGTCCGGTTATGTCAAAACCTGAACCGCTTTACATTGGTTCATGTCAAATAGGAGGGGTTTTTCTTTTCTGGAGGTAAAAAGCAGAGAAAAATTAGTATTTTACTTTTATGATATTTTTTGTATTTTTATGTTTTAAGTATATATTAAATATAGTTTCAAAAAATGTATATATTAAAATTATAGATATATGGATATGTTAAATATTTTATATATTATTAAATATGTATTAAAGAATTATATATGCGATGAATTAATTATAATATATATACTTGGTTAAACATTAAAAACTTTTATTTTTCTTTAAGCAGTTTGTTTTTTATTTTTTGTTTTGTTCAGCGGTGATATCAGCCTTCAGGTTAGCTATCTCTTGCTTTTTTTCTCTCCTACCAACTCTTTCTTTCTTTTTTCTTCTCATTCACTCCACATTTATTTTCTCTTTTTCAATTTACAGATCTATTTTGTGGATATCTTTGTTGTCTTCACAAGTTATAATGGATAAATGACGATGCTTCTCATTTGCTAAAACTTCACTGGCCACCAGTAGTTTTTTTGGAAAGTGAGTGGCTCTTCATCAATTTCTTAATTTGTTTCAGTTTTGAGAATATTTTAGAATAATAAATGATTTCAGGAGTTGATTTGGACTCATGTTGTCTTAAGTTTTATATGTTTTTTTGTTTATTTTTCCATTATTTAATAATTCTTCAATTTTAGAAGTTTTTGTCTGCTCTTGTAGCAGGATTTTTAGTCTTGTTTATTCATGTAATCTTATTTTTACAAATGATTTTAGGGATGGTTTTGTTGTCGTCCTTTATAGTTTGGTGAATGCTGGATTCTTTTTATCGATTTTTGCTTACTGCTTTGGACCATCCGGGGCAGATTTTATTATCGTGTTAAGTCCTTGCAATCACTCCAGATATGTCATGCTTGAGTTGTGACAATGCCAGTTGTCTACGTATCAGAATGTTCTATTGATGCTGAAGCTAAAGACTTTGTTGTGCTGATAGAGTTTGTCCTTCCTCATCTACAACGAGCGTTTCTTATTTTTTTTCCGTAAATTGTATGGTTCCATTCATTGAATAAATTAATGAATTTACATTTCAAAAAAAAATTGAGATCAACTCGCTTAAGCAACGAACAGGTAAAAAAATAGCAAAAGAAATTGAGAAATTGAACACACAAATTTAATGTGTAAAAACTCTTCCAAATAGGTTAAAAAACCATAGATAAAAATAATTTTACTCTAATGGCAAAAGAACGAAGAATATAAAATATGGAGATAAAAACTAAACCCGAAATCAAAGAACTCTTAAAACATAAACACAAAATTCTCCAAAAATATTATGAGTTCTAATTTTTAATGGGTGTATTTTCTAAGGTTATAATCAGAGTTCGATTGAAACAAATAAAAAGAGTTTAAGTAGACGATAATTATCTCTCAAATTTGACTGAAATATGAATCATATTCAACATATTTGATGGTTAAATTTTATGGATAGTCTCTTTTAAGTATTAATTTATATCGATATAATTTCTTTATTTTTATTTACTAAAAATTGATCCATTTGCATTTCTAATATCAGAATTAGTCTTAAGTCTTTTATTTTCCATATCATTATTCGTATGTTTTTTTTTTATCTAAATCGATAAAGGTGTATATTGTATTTGGTTAGATGGGAATATAAAATGATTAAAGGAGAAAACAGAAAAATGGAAAAAAAAAATTGAAAGTGATTTGATTGGAAAGTTAAGTGAGAAGGAAGATAATAAGAGATATAAACATTTTATAATGTATAAAAATAAATAAATTCAAATTAAAATGATAAGCGGAGAGAATATGAGAATAGTATTATCGTAGAAGTTTTATTTTATTTGTTCTCATTTTTCCGTTCTATCAAATAATAATAAAATAAATATTTTTCCTTTCAATTTTTTCATCTCTACTAAAAATACTAATAAAAAAGAAAAAATATATTTTTTATTTTTTATTTTTAATTTTAGGGTAAATTGTAAAAATAGTCACTTTTGTTTGCTTCAGATTACATTTTAGTACCTTATGTTTGAAATGTTACGTTTTAGTCACTTACATTATCGTTTTGTTACGAAGTGGTCACTCTACCATTAAGCTCCGTTACCTCTCTAACGACAGTCCTACATGGTAGTCCAAATTAAATTTATTTAATTAGAAACATATTTTCATCCCAACAACTGGACATTCAAGTTGGCATTTAAAACCTATTTGAATTGTCACGTAGGACTGCCGTTAGGGAGGTAACGGAATTTAACGATAGAATGACCACTTCATAACAAAACGACAACGTAAGTGACTAAAACATAATATTTTAAACATAAATAATTAAAATATTATCTAAAACAAATAAAAGTAACTACTTTTATAATTTACCCTAAATTTTATTTTCACAAGATAAAACAAGTTGATACATACAAGTCCATAGTTTGGCATAAAACCAAGACCATGAATGAAGCCAAATTAAGTTGATGAAGACAAAAGAAATACAAGGAAAAGAAAATCAACAAATCAGGAAGAATAATCAGCATGACAAGCATGCCACAGAGACATCACCCAAAGGTAAATCTCGATTATACAAGCTCATTAAAAGTTAGTTATCCATTGTTGCAATTAAAAAACATTTTTCAAAAATATATTTTTTTTAAAAATACATTTGAAAAGTGTAGTAGAAAAGTACGTAAAAAAAAGTATGGTTTATTAATTTTAATATTTTTCATTGCTACCAAAAATTATTAAAATGTCCTTTTTAAATATGTAGTAGAAAGTTTTAAATTAACTAAGTTATATGATATTTAAATAAGTTGATACATGAAGTATAAATTTTAAATCTATTTTAAGTAATTAATATAAATTATTTGTAAAATTATTGATATATAAAATATTTTAAAATTTTAAATATAATAGTAAATCATATTTAAACAATTTAATATAATGATACATAAAATATAAATTAATCTAATTTTTTATATACTTTTAAATAATTAATATAAATAAGGGTATTTTGATATTTTAACTTTCAAACATAAAAAATTAAAAGCACCTAAATATCAATTTTTGTGTTTGGGTGGAAAAATATTTTTTCACTATAGTTTTAGCCCCAAAAGTCGAGAGCACTTTTGACTTCTCAAACGCAATGAAGGACAAGGCCTGGTAGAGATCTAAACTTAAATGTAGATACATTGATTATAATAAAAACGTCCAACAATTATTTGACAAGTAATTTGACACTCATGGGTGTTATGATCTTTAATAATATAATAGATAATTTTTTTGTATTTTAGGAATTTTGGGCTCAAAAAACTTTACGGTTGAACAAGATATAAGAGAATTCGACACCCGTGAGTGTCAAGGTAGCCCTAAAAAAAACTTATTTCAAAGAATAACTTTTAAATGTATCTATTTTAATACCTAACTAATTTTGCTTTATTCAAATAAAAATAATTAATATAAATTATCTAATATATATATAAAGAGAAAATCATATAGCACATTGTAGTACGCGAAACGTGTCAATGTTTTCCTTCAACATCGTCAATTAAATCAGATAATAAAATGATAGTTTAAGTATCAAAATAAAATAAAATAAAAATAATTACCAAAAACAAAAAAAAATGGTATAGCTTGAGGGTCAACGTGAGCATTAAGCCATTATAAAATTATAATATTTGAATACACACTTTTGTTCCTAAAGTACACCATATTTTTTTTCTTTCGTGTTTAAAGTTTTTTTGTTGGGTCCAACTTTAATCTCTAATGTTATACAATCTAAAGCAAGCTATTAATCTAATTCAATAAGACATGTATATGTTACGATTCACCCTTGAGCAAGGCTACCTCAAGTACTGCAACAAGTCCAAAATGGTGCGTATGCAAGAATAATGAGTCAAGAGGTTACCAAAACGTCTCGGAAGATTTCGAAAGTCAAAGAAAGGGACCAGATCCTTGTAGAACCTAGAAGACGATTTAGGATGCTCTAGACAAATCTACACATGTATAGCATTTAATAGAGTCAGGTAGATTGTTTTAGAAAATCAATCTAGATCGTCTCTTGTATTTGATTGTAACCATTAGACCTGAAGGGCTTGCCTATATAAGAAAAGATCACTCATCCTCATTTGTAACCAAGCTAGTATAATAAGACTTTTACGGTTAGATTTGAGTATTGATACAAATAACTATAGTTAATTCATTGACTAGATTTCTAGTAAGTAATATATGGAATTAATAAGTTGATATGAAATTACACATAAGATAGTATGTTTGCCGTATCAAATTTTAGAAAGTGGTGAATTTTAACTTAATGAATTTAATCGTTACCGTTTGGTTAAAAAAAGAATAATAGTCAAATTGACAAAATATATAAATATTAAGGGTTAAATATGATAGTATGCTTTTTTTATTTCAATTTTTTTTTTAAAATATCTGATGATGTCATCATTTGAAATGTGCTAATTTAGGATTGGTTGGATATCTTTTCTTAACGTCCAAAGGACTGAATCAGTGAATAATATAAAACATTAAGGACTAAAGTATAAAAAAAGCTTAAAGGATAGGTGAGAAAGTAAAAGTGACGCCGTTCCCTTAACAAAATAATAATCGGCGGTGACTTGCATCATTTTTCATTCCGTCCATACGTCTCTCAGCTCAGCATTGAAAAAGCAAAACATAAAAAAGAAAAAACAGAAAGAAAATTATTAATACTTTTAATCTACAATACTATTTTTTTTTGTCAACCAAACACGAAATTTCCCTTTCCGTTTCAATTCTCGATTCTTTTTGATGAAGAAGGAAAAGATTTTAATTATATTGGTGTGACGATGTCCAAAAAAGCCAGCAACTGCGCAATTTGCGACAATTCAAATCGCGCATCCATTTGCGCCGTTTGCGTCAATTACAGGTGTATATATAGATATTTGTATAATCGTCGGTAAAAGATTGTTAAATTTAAATTTCTTTTTTTATTCTTCTCATGAATTCTTGTTTGCAGATTAAATGAATATAATTCTTTGTTAATATCGTTGAAAAGCCGTCGTGAATTTTTATATTCAAAATTAACCGAAGTGCTTGCCGCAAAGGTTTGATTTCTTTCACTTAATTTGAAATTAGTTTTTTGATACAGCTTTTTGAGTCTTTTTTTTTTTAATTTTGATTTGTTTTGTTGTTAGGGGAAAACTGATGATCAGCTGAATTGGAAAATTCGTCAAAACGAGAAGCTAACTTGCTTGAAAGAGAAGCTTCGTCGTAGTAAAGAACAATTAGCTCAAGGTTTTGATGCTTGCTCCTCACTGTTTATTTTTTCTTTTTAATGTTTATATTCGTTAGGCGTATGCTAAATGGTGCTTTATATATAGGGAAAGCTAAGATTGAGAGGGTGTCTCATGACTTAAAGTTTAATTACGGAGTGCTTGATTCTGCTCGAGCTGCAGTACCAACTCTGTTCCATTTTGGTTTATTGGCCAGAATTACAAGTTGTATGAACAGTAAATTTAGGAATTATATTTTTTTCTCTGCAGTTGGAAAAGAATCGTGTGGAACAGATCAAAAAGTACTATCCCAACCTTATTTGCACGCAAAGCTTGGGGCATGTGAGATCCCTTGTTTTTTTTTTTATGTTATTGTTATTTTTGAGGCGTTACATATCTCTTTATTTTTTTGTTTCTTTTTGTTTTTTTGGCTTACTAGAATGTCTTTTATTTTATCTGAAAGATGTGACTTAGACATTTTCTAAGTTGCAGATGGCAATTACCTCGGAACGTCTTCATAAGCAGTCTGTGGTCATAAAACAGATATGCAAATTGTTTCCCCAACGTCGGGTAAGTGCTTCTATTTTAAAATTGTTTTGGTCCCTGGTAGTGACTGGTGACTAGTCAGTGTGCTTCATATGCTTCTTCTAGTTATGAGCCTTACCTTGACAATCTTTATTGATCATGCATGTAACCAAAAGTCTAGTGATATTTTCCTTTTACAATTACTTAAATATGCAGCTAATGTGGTTAAGATTAGGATATTCACCCCAGACTTATTCATTTCCCTGCCTCTAAGCTTTTATGTTCTAGCCACTATCTCCTAGGTTAAAGATAAGTAAGCTGAACTTCTTCTACTTTCGCAGGTAAATTTAGAGGGGGGAAGAAAAGATGGATCCAGTGGTCAGTATGATCTTATTTGCAATGCTCGCTTACCAAGAGGGCTTGATCCCCATTCTGTTCCATCAGAGGAGCTCGCTGCCTCGTTAGGGTAAATTTTGCATATTTATATAAGGCTATATGACAACTGTAATCCGCCTACATTTATTTACACCTCATTGAATAATATGACATTGGGACAATCGCTTCCCTCAGCTTTGAATCTTCTTTGTTATCTAAGCCATCTATGAGCTTGAATGTCCAGTCTCTGACACTTTGGTGATCCGATTGAAATCAGATACATGGTGCAACTTCTGAATCTTGTTGTTCGTAACTTGGCTGTTCCTGCACTTCATAACTCAGGTTTTGCGGTATGAACTAGGAATCAATTTCACCTTTATGCTAAGTCTAATAAACTTCTTGAAGCTTCTGCTTTTGGATTTTTTTATATAATATATATACATGAAATATATGCATATATAGTTTTGCATTATTTGGGTTTCCTGTGGGTAATATCTTAAGTGCTCTAAAACTGTAAATCATAATGGATTATTACTAAAGAAAAATTCTATTATCCTAGGTACTGTTAGTAAAAAATAGTTGAGCCCTCTTAATTTTTTTAAGCATTTCTTATGTATTTTCTTCATTTTATTAGTATGACTTGTGGTTTCAAAATTTATTGATTTCTGTATAAAAAAGTAATTTTCATTTCATTTTTGAACTACCTTTCTGGTTTCTAGAATGACTATCAAAGAATTCAAAGTCCATGAATTTTTCTGATGCATAGCATTGTGATGATTGTTCTTCCTTCAAATCAATTATAGTTTTAAATAAAAGTGGTAAAAAAATACCAGCACAAAAACATCAAGAAGTGAACTTTTTATCTTACTTTTTTCATTAAATTTTCTAGTGTTCCATTGTTTGGTTCTGGTGGTTTAAAATGAGTACTAGCAACTATACTTTCAAAATATATCCCTGTTTTGAAGCTCTTCCATTTCACATTGGAGTATATTGGTTTCTATAATGATAGCAACCAAATCAAGCATAGATGAGATCTATTTTACCCCATTATTATTGTACTCATGATGTTATAGTTTCTCCTCAGGGGTCTTGCTCACGAATATGGCAACGAGATTCTTATTGGGATGCATGCCCGTCTTCTCGAAGGTATCTCACCCGCAATGTTATTTGACTTGGTTGACTAAGGTTTTTCTCTGGTGGGACTGAATATGTTTGTTTGTTTGCAGCAATGAATATCCACTTTTTATACCTCGCCAAAATTATTGCTCTGCTAGTGGGGATAATTCATGGACAGATAGAAGCTCTAGTAATTTTGGTGTTGCTTCAATGGAATCTGATAAAAGATTCCGTCTGGATTCATCTGGAAGTAGTAGCTTCAATTGTTCTTCTGGTTCTCCCCACACTGCTGAAACACATGAGGACTTGCAGAAAGGGATATCTCTTCTGAAGAAAACTGTGGCATGCATTACCGCTTACTGCTACAACTCACTCTGTTTAGATTTTCCTACTGAGGCATCTACTTTTGAAGCATTTTCTAAATTACTGGCCACACTATCTTCAACCAAGGAAGTTCGATCTGTTTTTTCGGTGAAGATGGCTTGTTCAAGGTATAGCCTGGTTTCCTGCCTTATATTTCTGATATATACAAGCTGAATCATATGTTTAACTTGTACTTTTGGTAAAATTTTGAAGTATAAAAACAGCTTTTCTAACCTTAAATAAGACTTACGGAGAGAGTATTTGTTGTTATCTTTTAGATGATAGTTTTAAGTTCTAAAATGGGTTCTCTTTACAAGTACATTTTGAGAAGCTTATAGCTAAGCTGGAAATCTCACGAGTTGGATTCATGAATGAGTCATCTTGAATTGTTAAAATGAACAGTTACTTATCTTCCGGGAAGAGTTTGGGTGTCACCATCCATACTTAAACCTAAGTTTTTTGTTTCCTATAGTATCCCTTTGGTTTTAAGATGCTTCTCTGTTCAAACTTGCTTCAAGTGAATAAATGGTAAGAAATGCTTCTTTTGGATAGGATATAAATTTATTTTTTCCCCTTCTAGTTATCATGTAACTTCATTCGCTAAACTTAGCTTCAGCTTGTAGTTTAATTTTAACCTAATTGTTATTTGTTTGGTCTTGTGGGAGTAGAAATTGTCTTCTTGACAATCAAGTGTGAAGGAAAAGACTTAGAAATTGACCTGTCTAAAGTATCTTATAAAATAGAGGGGAGCTGAGATTGAACTGACTCTGTTATCTACGTTTAAAATCCTGTTGTTTTGATTGCTGCTCAATCAACCTTTCAAAATTGTTGGCATGATGAGGACTGGAAGAGTTGTTATATTCTTTTTGGTGCTTTTTTTCATAGTTTATACACATGTATGTATCTATTTTGTGTTTGGTGCTTTGTCATGCTTATCTTTTCAATTTCAGGTCAAGCAAGCAAGTCCAGCAGCTTAACAAATCTGTATGGAATGTGAATTCTGCCATGTCATCGAGCACGTTATTGGAGAGTGCACACACGCTTCCTTTGACGGTATAATATTGCCTTTGACTTTGTTTTAACTTCAAACATTTTGAAATTTTAATTTGTTGAATTTTCCGATTCACAAGATCTTTGACATGTTTTTGTTATATGGTTTTTTAACCAACATGCACCTATATATACATTCTATTCTACCTACTTTTCTGCTAAGTGTTGGAAAGGTATGACTAATATATATTCCACTTCTCTGTAGTTTCCATTCAATTGGGAAGTCATTTGCATGGTTGGATTATGCCTATTATTCATACTAGCTTCGAAAATGAATGTATGTGCTTTTCACATATGTTACTCGAACTCAAGTATTAATGCCAGATATTTATGTCTGACATGAGTCTGTTATTTCATTTCTAAGCTTTTCCACTTATATGAAGTATCCCTGGAGGGTCATATCTTCGTATCCTTGCTATATGTGTCAAACTAGTGCCAAGTTTAGATACTTCTAGAAAAAATGAATATTGAAGCAATATAGCTTTTCTATTGTTATCTTCGCTGAGAAATTCTAGCAACCTTGTCAATGAGATTGGTTTGGACTTTTTAAGTTAGATGCTTCATAATTTGGATACATTATTTTGATTTTGTTTTGCAATGATCATGCAGAAAAACTTCTCTGATAGCAACCTTCGTAGTTCGGCTGCCAGTTTTCTTTTTGCCACTGAAATGTCTGATACTAGGAAGAATGAAAACTCAATTGATGAATGGGATCTTGTGGAGCATCCAACGTTCCCCCCTCCACCATCAGAAACTGAGGATGTCGAGCATTGGACTCGAGCCATGTTTATTGATGCTACAAAGCGATGACCAGTTACCTGTAAGTGACATGTTGGTTATCTAATCATCAAGTGTCCAAGTAATGGCATTATCAGCTATATGCATCTAACGCCAATGCTTATTTCCTCAAATTATAGCTTTAAACAAAACCTTGGTGTTTTGCATTACCATTGCTGATGTCATTCAATTTCATGAAGACATCGATCATGTAATCTGGATTTGGAGGTGTCAGAGAAAAGTATGTTTCTGACCTGATTATACCCAGTCGTTTTTCTAATTTGTTTTCATATATTTGGAGAACCATGTTTTCATACCCACAAATGTGTTTAACGTAACTGTCATACATAGATACTTTTATAAAAAGTGAAGAGTTTGGATCACATACTTGAGGATTTCTATAGAAGACATCAATCATGTATCGTATGCTATCCAGATTCAGAAGTGCCAGATACAAGTATGTTTCTGACACGATTATACCCAAATTTTATAAGTCTTTTCATATATTAAAAGAAATCATATATTCATACTCATATTCGAGACATGTGCTTGATGTAGGTGTCGGACATAGATACTTTAAGAAAAATAAGTAGTCCGGGTCACATAGTTGCTCTCCATTGATCGATGTTAACTTTTCTCTCTTAGCGTATGAATTTCTTCTGTGTTTTCATTGGATAGGTTTTTCGAAGAAATTCTGAGATCGAGGATGTGCAAATCTTTAATTCCTGGCCTTGACTAGCGTTACATGTAAATAGAGGTGATTTCGTTATTCATGTAGTGTATGTAATTATATTTATTTTATTCACTTATAAGTTGTTTGAGGAGTCTTTTTCCTATTTTCAATGGAAAAAGAATTAATAGGAAAAAAATTGTTTAACAAAATTTACGTTGTTAAAATGCTTTATATAGATTTGTAATCTTTGTTCCTATGTTTAATTTTAATATAACTATTCATTTGTATTTATATTATTTTTCTATTTTTGATACGAATGATTTCACATTTTTATATAGTTTTCTCTTAAAAAGGTCACTGGCAAAGAGAAATTATTGCATTAGACGTGGTTAAATTATAAATTAAATTTAAATATGGTGTTTAAGTTATAATTTTTTAATTTAGTCTTTAAACTATCAGTTTTTACCCGTTGTTTCATTAATTTTACTGTTAAATGTCAATAAGTGATACGAATCACCATCTGTAGCAAAACCTATCTGTTTTTCGAACTTTTTTTTTCCATTTTTAATTTATTCCTTTTTCCTTGTTATAGATTCTTTGGCTTAATTCTAGGGTTGGATTTTTTTTTATACTAAGTTTAAATTCACACATTACACTTACACATTGGTGAAACCCTAGTCTCGAGCACAGATAAATTTATTTTTAGCCAATGGGTTTATTGTTTAAGTTCAAATTGGATTTTATTTTATTTTATTTTGATTTAATTTCCTTAGTTAAACTATTTAAACTTGTATATAAATAAGTTAACTCTAGAGATGAAACAAATAAATTTTTTTCTTAGGCTATTTTCGTATATATTCTTTTTTTCTATTATCATTTACATAGTATCAGGGTTCTTTTTTTCTCTATTTAGTGCGTTTGTATTTTGTTATTTTAGATGCTTTTTGAGTCACCTTTTTAAAATAACATTTTAGGTACATCATCGACATAAGGAGGTGTACCATCATCTTCATAGGCGATTTGCAATTTTCAACAACCAAATGCTTTGTATATGAGGTTTACACGCCACTTGAAAGACTATAACCCTTTTACACGCACCAATTGACATTTAATAAAAAAACTTAAAATAATAGGCGAAAGAAAAACATGATTAAAACAATACTTGAAAAACATTTAGGACTTAAAAACCAATTTAAATTATAGCGAATAGTTTGAGAAAAATTAATACCATTAACCATTTAAAAACTAAAATAATAAAAACCGAGACATGTAATGGTTTTTAGATTCCCTTCCCTTACAGATATAAATCCTAAAACACTTTACACCTCCATCTCAAATAATCACCATTTTCTTAGAACTCTAAAAACCTCAATCATCTCTAAGTGCTTTCTTAATTTAACCCTCCTCTCTTGGGGCTTTTTTTGTGGCCAACTAGTAACAGGTTGTCACCTCCTTCACCGAACCCTCCCCCCTCTCCCAACTCTTCCTTTCCCCCTTTTATCCCTTCTTCTAACTCTTATATCTTCTCTTTCCGTTACCTCTTTTATGAACTTTGATTGTCTGTCCCATATAGTCGGTCAAACATTAATTAGAATAACAATTTGCGACATTCAAATTCATTTTGTATTGTTGCCATTTTTTACGAGTATAGAATTTATATTTGATCTCTAAAATGTATCTAGGCAGCAAATGCAGGTTAGTTTGTGTCTAAGGGGAACTAGATATGATGGGTTTTTAACCTTATCCTTGTGGCTGCAATATTGTAGGGATAAAGAGAATTAAAAAATGCATAGGTTCTATCCTTTGGGTTTGAAACTGAAGCTGATCAGATTTACTTAGAGAGGAATCCCTTTTCCAAAATAAGAAGTATACTATATTTTAAGATAATTATGTATTAAATTTTGAAGGCTTGCTATTGAATTTTCGAAAACATAATAAGGCTTTTCAAAGCCTATAAATATGCTACTGATTTCGCACAAGGGGCAGCTTGGGGTGAGTGTTTTACTTGTTATTTCGAGAGTCGATCATTGTATTTACGTATTCCTTTTAGGTTATTCTTAGAAAATTTTATTAATTATACGTTAGGTTATTTCGAAAAGTTATTGTAACATTTTGAACTTTGTAACTACAATTATTCATTGCGAGAGATAGATTGGGCTTAAATAAATAATTGTTTAAAATGAATTATTAAATAAAATCATATTTTGAATAAAATTACGTAGGGGTAGAAGTAATAAATTCGAACTGCATTAATAAATATTCTGTTATATTTTCGTCCCAATACTTGTTGCAACAACAGTTAGAAGGCTTACTTGGGACAAAGGACAAACCGTTATTTCAACCTCGTTCTTTTCCCCTCCCTCTATTTGTTGTCAATGTTCCTAATGCCTCTCTCATCTCCATTGCTTGTTAACATTTTTTTCCTTATGTTTTGTAAGGTGAAAGGGTTTGTTGAGATTGCTCAATCTGTTACGAGACTCAATGCTTCATGTTAGGACTGTTCGATCAATAGGACGGTGCCACTCTATGTAGGCAATGTGGAGCTAGAGAGAGGGGTAGGTAGTGACTTTCGCCATCCTAAAATAGAAAATTGTTCCTTCAGTCCCATTAGAAATTATAAAATTTCAAACTAATTTAATGATGAAATTACATTTTGTCCCTTAAATTTTATAATTTAATTTTGACCCTCCAAAAATGAAAAACCAAAATTGTAAAATTTTAAGTTAATATAACAATAAAATTACATTTTAGCTCTCTTGAAAGTTACAATTCCTAGCTTCACCCTGTTACATTCCTGAGACTTTTGATGTCAATAGATCTCCTTCAACCTAGTTTGATCAACATGGCCTATTTTTTTTTATCTAGTTACCTACTAAATTTAAATGATATTTTCAATATGTTAAATCCAAATTATTCTTGCAACAATATAAACGTATTTAAAAATTGATTCATATGTTTTAAATATACTTAAACATCAAAATCGAGCTGATATATACCACCCAAATTGATGTTAAACTAATATAAAAACCTAATTGATACAAGAGCAATACTTTGAAAACTCATTTATAATATCTTAAAGTTTATGAACCAATTTAAAATCTAAGCATGATTAGAAAATACCTAATACAATTAATTTTATAAAAATTTCTAGAAAATTATAACATTTTAAAACATAGAAATCCTTAAATGCTTACGAATTGATTAAATAATTTTTATTAAATTATTATAATAAATAATGTAAAATTTACGAATTGATCAAATAATTTTATTTAATTACCATAATAATTCATGTAAAATATGAAATGAATTATTGCACTGTATACGCAATATAAATATACAAACCATTTACACTCTTTCATACAATTTAAAAATGATTGTTAAATTGTTAGGCGGTTTTAAAATGTCTTGCGTTTTTTTGGCTTAATACAAACTTTAACCCCTAAAATATACCATCTTTTCCATTTTGATCCTTCAAAAGCCCACTTCATTCCCTAACATTATCACACTCCCGATTTAATCCCTAACATTATTAGACGTTCCTGATTTAATTTTTGGACATTAAAAAACCAATTAGAATATCCAACCAATCATGTCACTTATCATACAATTACTTCAAAAAATTCTATAAAATCTTTAAAAATGAAAAAGAATACAAAAATTATTAAAAATTACAAAAAAAAAACTATAAAAATTTACTAAAATTTCAAATATTTAATAAATTCAAATATCCTACAAATATCGCATTGTAATATCATGTAATTTGATCAAATTGGGATACTTGACAAATTACAAATATCATATCTGTTGAATCACACTCAAATAACTTCATGTTAAGCTAAATAAATCAATATTGAATGAATTGAAAAGATAAGCATGTAATAATAATAATGATAACAGTAATATAATAAATAAATAAATTGAACTAAACTAAATTGAACTTCTTTTATTTCCACATATTTTTCCATAAAATTAACCAAAAAACACAAATAAGCTATATTTCTATGAACTCTCTTCAAAGTAAAAGGAAGAAAAAGGAGGAAATATCTCCCTAAAGATGCAACAACTTTCACAGCATCTTTTCCAAATCAATTCTTATCCTAGACCCACCATGGAAAACTAATCAATTCTCTCTTATACGAACCTAGGGCCTATGTTACTCAAACCTGGTTTGAGTGTGAGTCTTGGATATGTCTGCACGGATTTCTAAGTTTGTTTTTTTTTTCTTGTCATGTATGTGAAGTGTCCTTGAAGAGTCATATCCTTGTACAAGGTTCGGAAGTATATCGAGCATAATATCCGGATATGGGTACTTCAAGAAAGATGAAGAACCCGTGAAACATAAGAAAGGACTTATTGCAACATTTGCAAAATGAACTGTCAAACCAAAACCTACCCACTAAAATACCTAACGCATCAGCTTTGTTTCTAACAGAAGACATCAAAAAAGAGATAAAGTGAGGCAAAGAAAGGGAAAAAAATAAGAAGAAGAAGAAGAAGAAGAAGAACTAATCATCTGCAATAATAAAAAGAATTGGTACTCCTTTGGATTTGACTATGTAAGAACAGTGAAAAGTCAAGTTTCAGACCCTGAGTCGGATGAACTCAATTCAGAAGCTCCATCCAAATTGTTTGCAAAAGATTGAGATAGCTTTGGTTGCATGCCACGGCAAACTTTCAGAGATGGCCTCAGTTTCATGTACTGCAAAACCAAATCAATAGGCAAGCTAAGCAAACAGCATACAAACCATGAAAAGACACTAAGCTAAGCAGCCATGGGACTGGATTGCAAATAAAAGCATTAGAAAATGTACTAAACCTTCAAATAACTTCATGCCTATAAAGAGAAAAAAACATAATTTTCGGTATACTTCTAGGTTCATTAGAAACGTTAATACTAGGAAACAAGTCATACAATGACTTCAATGAGAATTTATTGAATAAATCTGTTATATATCATTGAAGGGGAAGGGAAATATAGCAAAAAGCCAAAAGGGAAAGTACCACTTACCTCCTGATAAAAAGCATTAATCTCCTCTTCCGTAAGCCCTTCATCCTCACCAGTATTTTCTTCCCAACCAAGAGAACGAAGGAATGCAGCCTCTTCCTCATCAGGATAAACCATAGCAGTAGCACTCATGTTCTTTTCCCCATCATCAGAACAGGTGTCACCATTGCTAGCAGCTGCAGTACCATTCTCATCAGCATGAGCAGTTGCAGAAGCCCCGTCTACTTCCTTTGTAACTTCAGTTTTCTCTGTAGTGGAAGTTGAAATATGAGGATCCGGATCTGAAAGACCAGCAGAAGTGTTTGTTGAGGTCTTCTTCTTCAGGAGATTAAAAAAATCATTTCGGCTCTGGGTTTGAGCCAAAGAAGGTCTCTTTTCCACAGTGAACCCAGCTATTGGATTAATGGAAGCTGCCTTGAGTTCCCCAGAAGAAAGCTTGGGGCTGTTTGAGTTTCTTGCAGGAGCAGATTTAATAGGAGCAACAGCATGTTGGCTAGTAGTAACCCTGTTGTTTGTGATTGTTGCTGAACTAGCAATATCTTTTTGAGTAGGAGACGAGACCCCATTCTCCCATCCTGGTTTGAGAACCAAAAGCTTCCCAGATGTCTTTGGCATATCGGACTTGACATGTCCACCATGAAGAGACTGATTACCTTGATGAGTCAAAGGTTGTGGCTGCGGTCCACTCTTGACAGCTACATTTGTCTCACTTATTCTGGCTGCAGGTTTGGCTTTTGATTTATCTGCTGAATTTAGAACCTGGGACAAGAGAATTACATTAATCATTACCTTTAGTTTCCAATTACAAAACAAATGGATCTTTTATCCGTGCAGAAGCAGTAGACAGGTAACAGATAGGAAACAGAACAACTTCATAAACAGTTTACGAACCGGCAGCAGACAAGCTAACCTCAGAAAATATTGGCATTTCAAAGTCCCTTGAATATGTACAAGAACAGTTATAAATTATGATTCAATCACAAGACTATATCAGAGAAGTCGTGTGATAAAGAGAAAGTCCTCATGAACTTCAAACCAAGATCCGGTATAAAGAAAACCAGGGTGGAAAAAGAAAAAGAAATAAGGCTTGCTTATAAAATTAGATATAAATAAATATAGGGCTTTCAAAATCAATCGATGATTTACAAGAAGACTGATGGAAAAGGTAGGGGAACCAAAACTGTTTAATAGGACTAAGACAACAAACTTAAAGCAGCTAAGATTCAAGAGACAATATTTGCTGAAACTGAGGCAGTTGGCTTACAGAACCCTTAGGCATAGAAGGCGTCACTGGTATTAGTTGCCTTGATTGCTTAATAGCCAGTTCCTCGCGCCTTTGTGTGTTGACAGATAACTAAATAAAATAGAAATGTATGGTTAGATCACAGGTATAAGTTATATATGTAATGAGAACTTAGTGACTAAGCCAGTTACCATGGGAGGAGTACGGGTTCGTGAAGGAGCCTGTGCTAGTGCTTCAGCCATATTAAGACTAGATGAGATGCTTGAAGCCCCAGAACCTGAGGTGGAAGCAGGTTGTGAGGCGGACAAGGTACCTGTGCTACTACTTCCAACTACACTGGGCACTTCTGCCAAAGCTGAGGTCCATCCTTCTCCATCAATCAAAGCTGAATTACCAACAGGCAAACTCTGAGAAGCTGAGCTCAAACCAGGAGAGGAAACTCTAACCATCTCAGGAACCCCTTGCCTCTCTTCAGTTCCAAGTGAAGGAAAATCTTTCTCAAACACAGCCTTGGGGATGCTACTCCCGATAGTACCCCCAGAATGCAGACCATTGCTAATGTTATGGTTACTGTTACCATTATCTCTAGAGTCCACTACTATCCTTCGTGGCAAAGGCTCAACCAGCCTACTGGTGGAGATACCTCCTAATTTCTCAACCCTACTGGTTAAGATACTTTCTAAAGGTTCCGAGCAATAACGGTCCCAATGGTCCCCAAAGCTTGTCCTCTCTTTATCCCTTTCTCGATCCTTATCACGGTGACTCCTACTAAAGCTACTGTAAGCATGTTTTGCAGAAACATTTCTAGAACTCCTCCCTGAATTCAACGAACAAGTCCGATCCAAAAATGCTGAACGAGGGGAACGGAAATCACTTATATTCCTAGAATTTCTATGTCTCCCATGATGCAGCAAAGAAGAAACATCTATTATAACAACAAGAACACAATTATTATATATATACACATTCTCAACAATCAAAGGCTATAAAACTAGAATAAATGCAATGAGAAGCAAAATAATAATAAAATAATAGAAGGGCATAAAATGTGTCTAACAGACAGATGTATGTCCAAAGAACATTATAATCAAGTATAAATGCAATGAAAAACAAATGGGTATCTAAAAGTTGGCTTGTCAAACGGTACCTGAGTTAGAAGAAGAGGAAGTAAAGTGGTGGGCTGAATTGCCACCCCCAGTAACAGTGCCAGTACTTCTCAGCCATTCTGGAACTAATGCAGGTTCACTTCTTTCCATAAGGGATACCAAACATGATCATCAGAAAAATAAAAAAGAAAAAGGCTATGGAACCTTCTTCAAATCCTAACCCACCAAATTAATTTTCTTCCTCTTAACCCAACCCTAATCACTCAAACCACCAAAATTAAGGTTGCTGGATTTAAAGTGGCAAAGAAGGAAATGTTTGGATCAAAGGAAACAGAATTTTAACATAAGTGTGAAGCCATAGCAACGAAAACAAAGGCAATCATAATGAGGAGATTACATTTCAATTAACTCTCTCCTACGCCTCCATCTTTGATTAAAGAAGGATTTGCAGATTACTGATTTTCCAGTTCCAAATGAAACTCATATGTTCCAATAATAATAATAAAAGAAAGGATCTAACCCTCTTTTCAAATCAATAACTTAGGCAAAAATACAGCAAAAATAACTTTCCAAAACAATAGTTAACGCCCACTTAAAACCAGTTTAATTAAGGAGAACGAAGGTAAACAGACATAAATTTGGAGTAAAATTAAAACCCTGAATTAAATTTTAATTATAAGTATCCAACTGCTAGGGCTTCAAACTAAAGAGGCAACAACAAAATTTGGGGGAAATTCTATACAAATGAAGAGCAGATGAAACAAAAAACAGAATCCAAACCCTAACACCCCCCGCAACAATTCCTCGCTATTGCCTCAAAAAACGTAACCTATATAAAAATAATATAATAATAACCGTCCCAATCCAATGCGTTTCTTTTTTCCGGGAAAATTATTAAAAAGGAAAAATTACGAGAAAAAGAAAACAAGGGAGTTTCAGTGAGAGAAAGAAAGTGAAGTAGAAGATAATAGAGATAAAGAAAAGAAAGATAAATGCTGATTATTCAAACAAAAAAAAATTGCAATTTAGGGTTTTGATTTGATTGAAGATAAAGAACGAAGCTTAAATTTCTTTTTCTTTTTTCCCCTTTTCTGATATATATTTTTTCTTAATACTCGGCATCTTGTTCTAAAAAGAAAAAAACATTTTTTCCTTTTAAAAAAAACAAATATTTAAATTCGTTGGTATAATATTATTTTATGAACAAGGCTTTTCAATGATAAAACTTTGGCTTATGTTATGCTTGGTAAGGTATGGTGTGCTGTTTTTCTCTGGGTTCTCTCTGCTTTGTTTGGTCAATAAAGGCCGTACGTTGTTATTTATATGTGTCCATTGTAGGTCGGTCCACATGCCTATTTTTCTCTTTATTTTTTAAATATTAAATATTTTAATTTTAAATTATTATTCCAAGCTAATTCGAGCTTCTGTGACCTGTGTACCAGACTACCAGTTTAGTTGCCAGCTGACCGTATTTGTTCGTAATTGAAATTTGTATATCAAAATAAAATTTGTTTTTTTTTCAAAATTAAAAAAAAAAAGTAAGATTTTTAATCTAGACGTTGTATATTTTGTGGTTCATTATATGATTAAGGCATTCTTATTTTTTTACCGGTTAATTTATTGAAGATGTTCAATTTATTGTAATTTAATTTTTAAATGTGTTCGATAATAAATATAAAAAATCATTTGATATAATTTTTTAATGAAAAATCATTGAAAAAGATAAATAGGTAAGTGGTAACTTATCATTTAATGAAATACAATCAACTGATGTTTAAATTTTTTTCTTTTACAATATGTATTATTCTTTAATTTACAAATCAATCCATAATAATTTAAATTAATTGTTTTTATTAATAGTTTGGATATTGTTCGAGAATATCATATTTATCAATTCATACAATGTTAATTAGAGAATATCATTAACCATTTAATCGAGCTATGAATTTCATTGTTCTTAGTAAAGTCATGTCATACACAAGTCATGTATCCAACATACCGGCTATGGGCTTGATAATCTTTAGAGCATAAGCCTCTACTTATATCAAAGCACATGAGTTACATACATATGGTCAGTGACTAACTCAGGATTTAGGTAAATCACACCATGAACATCATAAGTGGATTAATTCACAAACAGATTCAGAATTAATTCAACATGGGTCCAGTTCAATGTATCATTCTTTCAATGAATACATCTATGTCTCTATCCGTGGAGTCAACTGCTCCGATAGCCAGTGCTAATCATCTCCTCAACTGAAATTGTAGACGGCATAATAATCTTTCTAAGTTAGTAGTTTGCTACTTGTGGATGTGATTGGTGTTGCATTTACTGAACTAGTTTCTAATTAATTGTTTAGGGGTTCCATATCTAAAAGTTATAATATTTTAAGTTTAAATATTATTATCTGTGGCTTTTTGGTATTAATTTCACATGAAAATATGAAAAAAATAAAAACACACTCCTAATAATATAATTTATTTCGTAAAATAATTTTTTAATCATCTTTCAATTGCATTAGTTATAATAAACAATCAATAATAGTATATACTAACATTACTAATAATAAATTTGATGAGGTTCATGATTTAGCTTGAAATTTACTATTGTGATTCAATATCGATTTGAGACAAAGTTCATGTTGATTCAAGACGATCACGAGTATGATAAGTATTTATTTTAAATTAATTTTTTATTTTAGTCATTTAGAGAAATAATGCTTTTTTTTAATTTGTCAGATATTTTGTTGTCATACAAATTGTAGCTATCTTTAAAGTACTTCGCTATCATTCTTAAAATTTTATAAATATAAAATTATTTCATTAGCTTATTATTAATTAGTTACAATTTTTAAAAATAAAATTATTGAATATATTTAACATAAAATAAATATAATTTGTCTGTTGATATGTGAGATTGATAAGGAGGAGATACAGAGTGTAATATCCTGAAAATTTCTACAGTAAGATGTTATCATTGGTATAGTAAAATAAGGAAATAAAGTGACAAAATGGGGAATTTTGAGTTATGGCAACATTGGTGGGAAGTATATTATGACATATCAATTCAAAAAAGGATTAAATCGCAAAAGTGAGAAAAGTTTTATTACCCAAGAGTAAATACTCAAAATTTAATGGGTTAAAGTGTAAATATGAAAAAGTTGAAGGATCAATAGTTAAAATATTTTAAGGGTGAAATGATCTAGAAACTAAGGAAAATGGATGAATTAGGACCAAATTGAATAAGTGAAGAATTATGAGGGACTAAATTGTAATTTTACCAAATTAAGTGATGACTCAATGATGAAATTTTAAAAGATCATGAAGGGAAAATAGTCAATTAGAAGGAGAGAGAAATCTAGAAGGCAATGATGATGTTGGTGATATTTTAGATAATTAAATAAATATTAGTTTATAATATTTTGATTTGATTTTTTAATGATATTTTATTATTTTATTTAGTATATATATATGTGGAAATAAAGATGAAAAGCCACCATCCCACCATTTTTTCATGCATCAACGTGAGAAGAAGAGAGAAAGAAAGAAAGTTTTGCTTTCTTTACAATTTGGTCCTTTCACCAAAAATTTACCATTTTCACCTAGAAATCAAAAGAATTCTCATAGCCATAAAGAGAGAAAGATAACAAGAAGACTATGGGGAGCTAGAATATCAAGTTAGATTCAAGTAATATAAGTTGGAGGAGAGAGAAAATAAAGTTAAAGGTTGAAACCAATAGGACAATGTAAGAACATCAAGATTTCAATATATTTTTAAGTTTGATATTATTGAAAAAGCATAGAAATGATATTATAGTAGACTTTTCTTATATAAGGTCTTATGTTCTTGATATATTAGAGAAGGGAAATAAGTGAAAGTGATGGGATATATTATAGAGAAAGGGAATAAGGGAGTTATAAACTTAGTAATCAACATCTTGCACTAAAACAGTTTTGGACAGCAGCAGTAGGTTAACTTTGAAAAATCACCATAAATCGTGGAAATCGAATTAGAGGATGAACAAAATATGGAATTAAAACTTATTGATTCTAGTTTCTCATAGAAGAAATGATGTAAGTAATGGAATTGTAAACCATGAGATATAATAAATTTTGTGGGACAAGGTCAGAATGAATTCGGGTTCCCCTGTTCTGAATTTGAAAAATCATTAAAAATTTTATAAACATAATTGTGGGTTAGAATTTATATTTTTAAAATTATTAATGAGTCTATTTTCAATAGAAACAAACGGTAACATCATCTGAATCCCATACGAGGATATAATTAATTTTTAGTGAAGAAGGGTCGAAATTGTCAGACAGCAGAACAACGATGACTTTAAATAATAAACTGTACTTATTGGCTACACCATAAATTCTGAAAATTTTATGGTAAGAAGATATGTGGGTCTAGTTTTATAGGAATTTATCATATCTTAATTCAGATTTCCGTAGCTCAATATATAAATAATTTAGTGACTATGACTCAAGTGGACAGCTTTGAATGAACATATAAATAAATGATAAAATTATAGATAATGTTACATATAAGCATGCTATATACATTAAGGATGTGGAATGGAGAGGAGGAGGAGGAAAATATATGATTATTCAACTAGCATGAGATTTCATTAAAAATGTCTAATTTGCATGTTTTAGGTTCAGGGACTAAATTGAATAAAAGTAAAATTTTAAGGGTAATTTTGTAAAAATGTCAAAAAGTGACCAAATTGCATGAAATGAATTGTTTTATCATTTAAATTAATAAATTGAATGAAATATTAATTTAGATCAAAATTTGGTGGAAATTGGAGGAAAATAGAAAATTACCAAAATGTCCCTAAATTTTGGTATTTCTGCAATTTAGCCTGGTAAGTTCGTATGAACTATATTCTGTATAATTTTAATTAAAGAGAATGTTATTTTGTGATGAATATTATATAAATATGTGTTTTATTATTGAAATTGAATTATTATTGGTAATATGTATAATTATTAGATGCATTGAAATGATTATCTGAAGCTCGATTGGGTTGGAAGCTTGTCGGAGATATATCACACTATCCATTGGTTCTATAGGTAATTTTGGATAATTTGATTCTGGTTATAATGACATGTATAAGTTAAATTGGCCAACGTTAGCTCATTAATGTTTTGATTTTGATTGGTTATAAATACAAATGCTTGATGAAATGAAATGTCTGTAAATTAATTTGTAAACTCCGATAATGCTCTATAACCCTACTCTAGCGATGGATACGAGTTAAGGGTGTTACACGAAGGAGGGTGTAACATCCCAAATTTTGGGGTTAGAAGTTTTGATGTTTGAAGCAAAAGTCAGTGAGTAGGTTGAACATTTGGGTTCTTTTTCGCGTTTTAATGTTAAAATGAATTTGCTGGTTTGGTGGTGGTGAATGTGTTAGTTTACGTTTGGGTTTTGTGTTAGAGTCCTTATGTGTGTTTTTAAGGAATTTGTTTATTTTTTGTTGTTTTTAAGTTTTGAATATTTGTTTGTTTTTATTTTTATTTGGAAGTAGGGAGTTTTTCATAAAGGAAAGCATGTTCTTTTCCTCTCTCTGGACGTTTTTCTTTCCTTTTATTTTGTTTCCCGATTTCCAGATCTTTCTTTTGGGAGCGTAAAATTGTTTCTTCCGTTTATCAATCCTTTTCTTTTGTTCTTCAATTTTCTTCTTCTGCTCCAATTCTGAAGTTGACTTTCGTTCTCGTTTCAAGTTGGATTCTAGTAGAAGTATTGTTGAGTTTTCAGAATCAAGTTCAGAACGATAGTTGAGACGCGTAGGTTGATTGTTAGTGCGTAGGAAGCGTATATTAGGTGTGTGTTCTGAACTGTTCAATTTTAATATTGAATTGCTGTTGGATTCTATGGAATTCGACAGTCTCTTGTATGTTTCTGAACTTTTTGAATGCAGTAACGAATTACTGTTGGATTATGGAGAAATTTATAAAATTCTAATGTGTCTTGAACGGTTAGTGATTGGGGTTCGTTTTGCTATTGCAAAACTACAATTTCGACCTATTTCGGTGTGGTTTCGTGACCACACGAACGTGTGCCGCACACGGTCGTATGACGTTGAAAAATAGAGATTTTGGACGTTTTTAGTGCCACAAAAGCCATGTGGCGATTATTTGGGGATTTTTGTCGTTTTTCACATGAGCATATCTGTTCTGCACCTTATTTGGGCACTTTTGGACAGTGAGTTACACGGGCTTCTCACAAGGCCATGTAACTAGGTCATACGGATGTGTGTCTCCTCCGCACGGACGTATACTTCTTACACATGGGGCAGATGTGTGCTTTGGACACATGGTCATATCCCTTAGCCACACAGGCGTGTCTGCTTTGTACCTTATTTTGGCACTTTTTGACAGTGAGTTACACGGGCTACTAACACGACCGTGTAACTCGGTCACACGGGCATGTGTCTCATCCACACGGGCGTGTGCTTCTTACACACAAATGCATGCCCTTTCCACACGGGAATGTAGACCCCCACACGGCCTAGACTACTCCACACGGCCAGGGCACACGATCGTGTGGCCCTGTTTTGAAAGTTTTTGTTCTGTGTTGAAATTTGACTCGTTTTGTGTTTCTGTATGTTCCAATTCTCAATTAAGCCTTGGTAAATGTGTTTGGGACTCGGTCAAGTTTAGATTTGTGGATATTTGTGCGTTTATGTGCTTTAGTTTAATTGTTCATTTATATGATGAAGAAGTCTGAATTTATTGTTGCTTTCATAACTGAGTATTGAAACATTAGTGTAATCAAATTTGAATCTGTGCAACTGGAAACATGAATGTTTGTTTCTATATGTATGTCTGTGTATTGTGTGCATTACTACATTAGCATGAAATCTTTGGGATTTGGTTATTGAGAGAAACAAGACTGATCTAATTTGGCAGTTTTAACTACAATTCATTTGTACAGCGATTTACCACATTGTACTATACATATTCTAGCTCAACTTCATATTGTTATTTCAGTGGCTTAGTTCCACATTGTGGTGTGTAAGGTGGATGATCCAATTATGGTTCTATGTGGTGTGCAGGGTGGATGGGCCTTTTGTGGCCCTTATGTGGTGTGCAGGGTGGACGAAGCGGTGTTTGGTTGGTAGGGTGGGATCTTTGACTGGTTGCATTCGTTTTGCATCTGAATATACGTCTGTTTGTGTGGTCATTTGGTTATTGACAATATGGTTAATGTGTTATGATGTGTTCTGATTATTACGTATGGTTGGGACATCGTTTTTGTGGTTTGATATTGTACTTTGAATTTCTGATTTGAGATTTTCGTAAGTGAATTTTTATACATGTACTTGTCTGAAATAATTGTTGTGTCACTCTGTCTTTTGCCATTTGTTTTATGTTTCGGGCTCACACTGAGCTCGCATAGCTCACCTCCTTGTAGTGTTCTTGCTTTTAGGTACTTTCCGTGTTTTGAAAGCTGCACTCGGCATACCGGAGGTCTTAGAAAGATATGGCTTGATTCAGTTTAAGTAAAATTTCATAAGTTTTATACAGTTGGTTTTTAAGTCGGTTTGTAAAACGATTATATAAACTATGATACAAATTTTTATGTTGGACTTTCGTAAAGTGTTATTTGGACTGAACTTTAGATACGGTGGATTTTACTTCTGAATGTTTTGACGCTGGTTTAATATTGTTTCAAACATAACGAACAAAAGGGTTTTCTTGGTTTGAATTAAAGTTTTTGTTTCTGCCACTTTTGGTGGCCAATGTAACCTTCGAAATTCGGTCTAAACTTCTAAGACAGGTTTTGGGGTGTTACAGAGGGAGTGATGGTGCTGGCAAAGACTAGTTCATCTTGTCGAGGCAGAAAGCCAAAAAGTAAAAAGAGTGAAGATAGTGGAGGTGGAAGTTGAGAGTAAATTGGTAGGGAGTAGGTAAATGTATTAGAGAGTTGATCCCTTCTTTATTGTATTGTATATTATTTATAGGCGAGCTCCCATGTTGGGTAGCATTAACGTAGTGGACCTGCTATCAGGCCATCATTATAGGACGCGTGAGGCGGATGTCTTCGATAGAACGAAGATGTCTATGATGGGACGCATTCTGTCATTCCTTCTTATTCAGAGTATGGAGTAGTTAAACCCACGTGGGGTTTGGTGATCAAAAGGATCACGCTCGTAATAGAAGATCGAGTGCGTACAAGCCCATTTTTCGCCCAGAGCCCAATACACCCAAACAATACCCAAACCCACCTAAATCTACCCAAGCCCAACAAATACAAGCCCAACTACCAACCCACTAACCCAATCAGCCAAAATCAGAAACAAAAAAGTAACCCTAACCCTAGGTGCGCCGCACCTAGGGTCGGCCACTTGACCTGCTGCCACCGCCGCACGTCCCATCGCCACCAACCGCCGCCTGTAGCACTTGTAAAAGAAAAGAAAACACGCAATAGCAGAGAAAAAAATAGAAGCAAAATCGGCTATAAAGGGGCCGAATATCATCTTTGTAAGGGGGGACTTCTGTTTTTGGGGAAATCGGTGTAAAACTGATTAAAAACCATTGTAATAAAAAACGGTTCAGAAGAAAGAAAAGATTGAAGGTTATTTTCTTATTTTCGTTTTTTTTTGTTTCTTTTTCTTATTTTTTCAAAATATTAAACAAAAAAAGAAGAAAGGAAGCATCTTTACCTTGTTTTACCAACACCGGAGCGTTCAAGAGGCCGAGGAGACTATTCGGCGAAAAAAAGGGGAGACTTTTGGTCTCCCCGCCGCCGTGCACGGCGGCGCCGGCGCCATCACGACGGCATTGACGTTGGCTCTCCCGCCGGATTTCAGGCCTGACATCGGAGAAAGGGGGGAAGGCTTGAGAGCTTTTTAATGTTTTTGTTTTTGAGAAAAGAAAAATGAGGAAATTTGAAAAAAATTTGGCTTTTATAGCCTTTACAAAACGGCGCCGTTTTGGGAAGGTCAGGTAAGCCCCAAAATGACGTCGTTTTGGGCTTCTGACCCGACGTCCGACCCGCTCCAGGTCAAGATCCGCGTGTTATGCTTGGAGGGGCTATTTGCGCTTTTAGCCCCTCCGCTTTTTAATGCCTCCGCAATTAGTTTTTTTATTTCTTTAAATTTATCCCTTTATTTTATTTTAGATTTCAATTTAATCCCCTTTAAAGCTATGCGTTTTAGAGGAGAAGGGAAAATTTCCCTTCCAACCCCTCTATGTTATTCGCGTGTTCAATGTGGTCCCTTCCCTTTGATTTTATTTAGATTTAACCCCGAATTTCGTTTTAATTTTTTAGTTTAGTCCTTTTGTTAGTTTTTTTATTTTCTTAATAAATTTCATATTATTATTATTATTATTATTATTATTATTGCTTTTATATATATACTTATATACATGCCTACATTTTTTATGTATATTGTATGATTTTTGTACATATTTACATATCTATATATATGTATTTTATTTTCATAAATATATATTTACATATTCTTCATTTTTTAAAATATTTATTTTATATATGTATTTTATATATTATGATTCATATATATATATACCTATACATATATACTTTTCATATTTTAATTCACATACGTATATGTATATACTTACTTATATATATGTATTTATATAATAATTTTAAAATATGTAGATATGTTTTTATATTTTATATTTTATATATATGTATACACGTGAATACATTTACATAATATGTTTATACATACATAGTTCTTCTCTTTTACATAAATATATAAAGTATACATATATATACTTACATATATTTTCATATTTTCATAGCTTTATTTATTTTATTCCTTATTATCCTTGTTTACTTAGTGTTCATTTATTTAGTTATTTATTTATATGTCCATAATTTTCTTTTAATGTTTTAATTTTTCTTACTTGTTATTGTATATACATGAATGATTTGTTTTTGCTCATATTATTTTTGTTCACATTATCATATTTATTATTCCACTTTGCATATTAATATCATATTTCAAAAAAGGAAAATATTTCTAAATAAGGCAATGTTTTGCGTTTGGAAATTCGAGAAAACATGCCCTAAGGTGCTGGGTGTCGATTTTTCTCGTTCAACCAAATGGCTTAATATCCTTTTTTAAAATTTCAAAATAAGGAAATGTTTTGCGTTTGGAAATTCGAGAAAACATGCCCTAAGGTGCTGGGTGTCGATTTTTCTCGTTCAACCAAATGGCTTAATATCCTTCTTAAAAATTTCAAAATAAGGAAATGTTTTGCGTTTGGAAATTCGAGAAAACATGCCCTAAGGTGCTGGGTGTCGATTTTTCTCGTTCAACCAAATGGCTTAATATCCTTTTTAAAAATTTCAAAATAAGGCAATGTTTTGCGTTTGGAAATTTGAGAAAACATGCCCTAAGGTGCTGGTGTCGATTTTTCTCATTCAACCAAATAGCTAAATACCCCTTCAAAAATTTCAAAATAAGGCAATGTTTTGCGTTTGGAAATTCGAGGAACGTGCTTTAAGGTGCTGGGTTTCGATTTCTCGTTTATCCAAATTGCCAAATATCCTTTTGAATTTTAATCCATGCCATTCGAGTTTTTTTTAAGGATCGTATTTTAAATTTCTTTAAAGTTTTTAGTTTTTCGACACTAAGACATTAAGTAATCAACTAGGTACCAATTTTGGGCGTATCGAGGGTGCTAATCCTTCCTCGTGCGTAACCAACTCCCGAACCCATTTTTCTGAATTTCGTGGACCAAAATAGTTGTTTTAATAAAATTAAATCGTTTATTAAAAACAACCGCTTTGCAAGGTGATCCGATCACACCTCATCAAAAAGGATCGGTGGCGACTCCCATTTTCGTTTTCATTTTCCGAAACCCAAGTCCACCCCGTTTTCCATCCAAAAAATGGTGTCAACAGAGTGCTTGGAGGAATGAATGGTAGGTACATTCTGGAGGGCAAGTGGTTGGCTTCATTGAATAACTACATTCCGCTGTTAGAACCGTAAAACTTTGATACAAAATTTAATAAATTAGGATCTGTCATGTAAAATCATCAAAAAAAAATTAAATGCGGAAGCATACCTAAATCCATTGAAATCTTGAGATATTTTGGTTTTGATATTCCAAATTAACATATGAGCAATTTAGAGAAGGTGCCTCTCTCGTTTTTGAAGATAGGATGTCAAAAAAATTACACATGTGTAATATGGGGACTTAACCCTAATTTATAACTTTTGCGCTTTAACCAAAATTTCTAATCAGCCCATCATCAATTAAAAATTAGTTACTAGAGTATCTATATGTATTTGACCCATACTTTATTTGACAACTGAAGCCAATAAGCCTTGATCAAATTAGGTCACTTTTAATTTGAACTAATATTTCATGATAGTAAATAATAATATGTAATTATTCTTATTATACATGCGATGTTAATATTTTTACAACACCCAATTGACCATATGGTTAAGATGGGAAATGAAGCTTCTGGTGATTTCCCAATTTGCAACGGATGGTGTATGTCCTTTAGATGGCCTTCCGTGTTGCCACATGTTCCTATTGGTGAGGGGTATACCAATATTTGTTGAAGTGAAAACATTTGTATTAATATTTGTTTAATAATATTATTCTAAAGACTTAATATATCATTTGATATACAAGTTAGACATTTTTTTTTCTAACGTGGTACCTGTGTTATCTTTTGGTTCATTCTGGTACCTGTATTTAACAAAAGTTATATATTTTGGTACCTAAAGGTAGAGGTGTTAAATTTTTAGGATTTAATTTGGATTTTAAAGCTGATTTGGTGAAAGTTAATTGGTAATATTATTAGGTTTGAATTTTTATTATCAATAGAATACATTTAGTGTTAATTATGAATCTGACTAATTTTACATTTAATTTATCAAATACAATCTGATGGATTTTATTTAATTCGGATTTTAGGGTTAGTAAGATTATTAGTTAATTATGAGTTTTTATCCAATCAACTCTAAAACCCAAATTAAACACAAACGGATAATACTATTAATATGATACCAAATTATGTGTTAAGTATTTTAAAATCGGCATAGGTATGAAACTATAGGGAAATTACGGGCCTCCAAAAACTATAAGAGAAAACGTTTGTTATTTTCAATGGGCTTTTAGTTAGGCCTATTTTTTCGGCCCATGTGATTAATAATATCCCGTAAGAATCTAAATTCGTGTAGAACTATCGACATAATGGCGATAAAGTTACTGATCTGCTACATTTAATATTTATATATAAAGTACAGAGGTAAAGCAAAATTGGGCTCCTCTCTCCACACCACCAATTGCGGCGGCGGGAGCGGCGGCGGAAAGTGAACCACCTCAAAAGCAATCTCCTTCGTCCACCGGAACATCGGTTTCCTTCCACTCCCGCCCTTCCTCTCTCCGAATACCTTTTTTTTCTCTTTCAAAAAAATTTCAAATTAACAGTGAAATATCCAGGTACGCTAGATTCGGGTTTCTTTGTTTTATCTCTACGGTTGAATGTTGATATCTCCCTCGTTCATTTCATTTTGTTTTCAATTTCGATTTTATTGTTTTTGAAAATGTTCTAGCCTAGGTTTTATGCTTTCTCCGTTCCTTACACGACACTCACTCTTATATTAGCTTTCCGCCCTTTTTGGTACTGATTAATTGGTGCTATATATATTTCTTCTTTGAAAAATTTCATTTTCATTTCCGTTTTTGAATATTCCACGTTTCTTGTTTGCCTTTTTTTTTAAATTATGTAAATGAATGTTAGTGAGTAATTATTAATGGAGGAGAATCATAAACAAGATTATTGCTTCAAAAAATTTCTAGAGTTTCACTTTAGCTTTTCATGACTAAAAATGAAAAATGATTCAAAGCTTCCTGCCCCTTATGGTTCAAAGCATAAGATTACCTTGTTGCAGATAGTGCATTACATATTCTACATTGATTATAAATCTTACTGTTACTCGAAAGTTTGTACTGTCTCAGTTTTTGGGTATTGAGAATCTTACCAATGGAAAGAATAAAATGAAATTCTAATCAGTCAACAGGCCTATACGTTTTTTTTAATGTTTATTGGTTTTTAATGTTTTAGCAATGAATTTCATTCTTTATTGCCTTAGAAATGAGTGGTTTTAGCAAGTTAGACTGTGTTACTTGGACTCGGGTGAGTGCCGGATATGGAATGAGTTCAATGTGGGTATATTTTAATGTTTTTTATTTTTTTTAAAATGTATTTAAATCAGTAGCTGATCTTGGGACTAAGTTTGGAGGGACTAGTAAAATTTTAAAAAATTTTAAGAGTTAAATGAGATTTAAAAAAAAAAAATTGAGGGTCCAATTAAAATTTTTAAATTTTTGTGAGATTAATGAGAATTTTCAAATATTTTAAGTGAGCTTAATTAAAATTTTCAAAAAAATTAAAAGGTATAATGAGAAATTTCAAAATTTTGAGGGGGTCTAATTAAGCTTCTCTAAAAACTTTAAAGGAGAAATGAAATTTTCCAAAAATTTAGGGAGGCCTAATTAAAATGTTCTAAATATTTCAAGGAAAAATATAATTTCCCAAAATTTGGGGGGGCCTTTAAACTGGTCCGTCTCTGATTTGGATGGTCATATCCCATTCTCGTGTCTGAATGTGTGCCGAAATATGTTTAGCATGCTCCTAGAAAAAATGAAGAGTAGGATCAACAGTTATAGATGTTAATTGTCTTCTGGGTATGCACCCATTCCAACTATAAACACTCCTCTTGAGGCATATCTACTTGTCTTGGGTTTTGTCCCATTTTGTACCCAAAACCAAACATAATTAATTGTTATCTACACTTTTTAAAGTCCATGCATTAAATGTGAGAAGTTTGATCTTGTTGAAAGTGCAAGGCAGATATCAGTCTTGTTTGTGTTTTATAAAATCTTGTATTATTACAATGATTTGATCTCTATCTATCTCTCCCTTGCTTTAGGTTTAAATTGCCAATGGCGAAAGTTAGCAAAGTGCGGAAGTCTGATTCTCAGCATAAAAGAGTGCCTTATCCATTGCCCTCTCATCCTAAGAGGGCTGGAAAAGGTTCCAGAAAGAAGAGATGTTCCAAAGCTTTGGAGAAGAAAGATTGGGAAGCTGCAAAATGTTCCGTTTGTCTGGAGTTCCCACACAATGCCGTTCTCCTCCTTTGTTCCTCTTACGATAAGGGTTGCCGCCCTTACATGTGTGCGACTAGCAAGCGGTTTTCCAATTGTCTTGAGCAATACAAGAAAGCCTACACTAAAGTAACATCAGTTGACTCAATGGATGTGGAGCAACCCACTGAAAAGATGGAAGTGCCAGAGCTTCTATGCCCGCTCTGCCGAGGACAAGTTAAGGGCTGGACAGTGGTAGAACCTGTACGGAAATATCTAAATCGGAAAAAAAGGTCATGTATGCAAGACAAGTGCTCGTTTGTTGGAACTTACAAAGAGCTTAAGAAACATGTTAGGACAAAGCACCCACTGGCACGACCTCGAGCAGTAGACCCTGTACTTGAAGAAAAATGGAAAAAGCTTGAAAACGAGAGAGAGCGAAATGATGTGATCAGTACAATTATGTCATCAACGCCAGGAGCAATGGTGTTGGGTGATTATGTGATTGATCCGGGCTATCATGATATCTATGCTGATGAATATGGTTCAGATGATTCTTTTGATGACCCTTTCGATGATGGCTTTATTCATCTAGATTCATCCGTTCGCTTGCGTGGTAGATTCTTGGATTATGACTTATTTGATGATGATGACTTTGGGATGCACCGTCCTTTCCGTGCTGTTTCCCCAGTAACCCGCACTTGGCCTGCTCGCTTTTTGGGGTCAATGGGACTAAGGCGAATCCCTAGGGTCCGAGGACGTAATGGAAACCGATAACATCTTTGTCTACCAATTACCTGGTGAAATCTATACCTTGATATCAGGTAAAATGAACAGATTGTAGGAGAGTCCGACATCAGTAATCAATCAGCTGTTTAGTTGTCGAGGTGAATTAAACTTATCTTTAGCTTTGAGTTCCCTCCGTAGTTATATGTATCGACTATCATTCATCATCATGCATAGTAGCAGCATAACATTAAAACATTCTTTCTCAATTTGTTCTAGAAGCCGGCTGGCAACATTTGTTCATGTTGAACTTTATGTTCCTCTATGCTCCATGATATACATGTTTGTGGTGTACAGCTTCAAGAAAAATCAGAGGAGAATGAAATAATTCTTCAGTGGTTTCTCCATCATATGTAAGTTCGAGGCTTTTTCGAGTCCATTGAGGTGAAAGAAGTTTGAGTTTTACTCAAAATTCAAGTTTCGAAGCTCAGCTCGAGCTTGAACGAATTTCATTTTTAGACCTTGAGTATGATTCAGGATAAAAACATCTTTTTTTCTCTCTGACATCCCTTTTTAAGTTTGAGACTTCCATGTCAATTGAGTTGAGACTGATTCAACTTGTTCCGGGTTTAAGTCCAAGTTCAAGGTTTGAAGCTCAGTTTGAGCAAGTTTGAATTTGATTAGACATGACCAATGAAAAACTCAAACTTGTTGGATTAGGCTTGTTTTAAAAGATTACTTATTTTTATGTTCGACTCCAAGTTTGTGCTTGAACTGAAGTTAAGTTTGAATTGAAATTACAGTACTAATTAAAAATAAAAGGCTAAAATGTGCTCTAGGTTCTCCACATATTTTGAATTTAATCTCTTTTAATTTTATTTTAAGTAATTTAATCTCTTATTTTTTCTCAAATTTTGAAAGTACAATTATTAAAATTGTAAATGATTTTGTTAAATTCATGTTAAATTTATTTTTTCTATTACATTATTATTAAGTGAGTATTTCTTTCGGTTTAGAATATCAACTATGTTAGCAATTGGATTTTAAAATCCAAAAGATAGAACTAAATTTTGAAAATAAAAATAGAGGGATTAAGCTTCTAATGTATTAAGAGTACAGGGATTAGGTGTGGATTTTAACCAAAATAAAAAGTTTGATTGAGTTTGGGATTTGCTCGAATCAAATCGGATATTCAGATTCGGTCGGATGAATGTTTTAAGCTCAACTATGCAATGATGATTAGTGATATTGCGATCCAGGTGGACCGGGTCTAAGTTTTTTTTTTTTAATTTATATTTACAATTCAAATTAGATAAAAAATTGCTATTAATTAAAAAAAATCCGAACTGGATTGGATCAAGTTTGATGTATAAGAATTTTGTTCCAACTCAAATGAAGTAGGCTTGTTTTTGGATTGTCCAAAATAGATGCCTTCCAATACATCAATATAATGGGCTATTTTTGCCCAAATTATGAAGAAATAAAGCAAGTATTGTTGCTATTTTGGACTCTTGTTCATTTATATATATATATATAATACTAGTTTCTATTGTGATATAATGTTATTTTATGTGTTTAATTTTTCATTAATTTTTTAATATAACATTTTTAATTACTGTAATTAACCATAAAATAATATTTTTTCAGGTTGTTAAAAATAATTAAATTATATTAAACTATTTAAAAATCAAAATAATAAATTTGAAATAATAATTAAAATATTTTTAACATATTTAATTTTAAATTGTGTAATTAATACAAAACAATATTATTCTAAATAACAATTAATTAACATAATTAATACATATCAATCATGTCACATGTATTGCACGTGAATATGTGTATTCAATGTTTGAAAGATGAACATGTTGCATATCAATAGTTTCTACTCTTCAATCTTTATTATTTTGATCTTGAAAATTTGATATAAATAAAATAAATATTTAGCTAAAAAAACAATTAAGCATAAAAAATTTGGATCTACGTAAGGAAGTAAATTATAATATTAAATTAAGAAAATAACGATTCCTAATAAATACGAAAAATATTTACACTAAATTAATAAACACGTTTAATAATAATAACTAAAAATTATTGTTGAAAACATTTTTCAACTAAACCAAACAAATGATAGTAAGTTAAAAAATAAAATAATGTTTTCGTCGCACAATATAAACAATTTCAAAATTTTAAAAAAAATTAATAATAATAGCCATGCCAATAATATCTAGCAAAATATAGGCAAAGTGAAAAATAAAATTTTTACCGATCTGCTAACCCATATGTCGAATTTCTTTTTTTACACTATTTAGAATGGTATAAGTTTTTTCCTTGCGAAAAACATCTTTAAATTTTGTCACAGCATCGTTGAACATCACCGCTTTAATTTTAGTTCTTTCAAATAATTTAGATCATTAAAAAATTAACAAACATAAAATCAATAAAAATATAAAAATAGGCATACTATTATATTACCTCATCATCAGTTAAAATAATTTTTCATCTCTATTCAGTACCATTATTATTCAAATATGATTTGATATTACCTATTCGAACCACTATTGCTTCAATGCTCCACTTTTTTTTTATTAAAATAATTATAATTTATTAATGCTAACAATTTTCCAGACAATTTTATATATGCAATTTGATTAAATATAATTAACCAAAAAATGTTATTTATAGAACTAAATTTATATATAATTCTAATATTTTTCCCTATTATATTTAAAATTCTATTTAGATTTGAACTTTGCATATATTAGAAGACACTAACTCTGAATTTGATGTAAAAAATTATACAGACATTATATTATTATATTTTAAAATTATATTATGATTATACTTGTATGCGAATTTAGTAATATAATAGAAAAAAAGTGTTTTTATCGATTTAAAATTTTTTCCAAACTCGTGCAATTGAGAATAGCAAAAAAATGATAATAAATATTAATAGATTATTATAATTAAATTAAAAATAAGAAAAAAAATATCATAAATAATTAAAAGAGGGCAGCTAAGGTGAGTCGAAGTAGCAAAATCTTGTCCAACCAACCCTACCTCTAGACCTAGAGAAACCTATTGGTGGCAGCATTTGGAATCATAATCAAAGCAATTGGGACCCTAACATTGTCAAAATGGACATGTAGGTCCCCATTTTTAAGTGGCGGTTGCAAACAACAATTGTGTGTTTGCTTCAATAATTTCGGTCCAATTTCAAAAGAAATTATTTTCTAAGAGTGTCCATTTTAAAAAAAAAAATGAAAATAGAAGGAAATTCTAAATCAGCTAACAATAAATGACATTGCTCACATGTTGTTGTCCACTCCATTTTCTCACCACCATTATAAGCCATAAGAAAAACCCTACTCCCTCTGCTTCTGTCCCCTTCTTGCTTACTATTTGTCCCTTGCCATTCTCTTCCATTGGTTTTTTTCTTTTAAATATCATCGAGGTGCTCCTATAAAGAATCAGCTTGCATTTTAAATTAATCATTATACATTAGATTAAAGAGTAAATCGACAAAACCCTAACAGCAATGCAATTAGCACGACTCAAACCCGTCACACCGGGGACAATGAACACCTTGACCATCAGGCCAACGCATAGGCTTTGAGTCAGTTTACTTTTTAATCTAATGTCCAGAGATGAGTTTACCCATTTTTAAATAGAGGGGACAAAATACAATCAAACTCGTAATGCAAACGTTTATTTTATTTTTCAAATAAAAGGAAGCAAATAATTGATATGAGGTTTGAAGTGGCAATAGTTGCATCAAGGAATTGAATTGAAATGATGGATGATGTTTTGGGGTAGATGGAAATTGAATTGCTGGAAATAAACGTAGAAGAATAAATCTGGGGAAGACATTGGGGTTGTGTAGACAGGGTTCATGTCTGGTATGATTAAGGCTTTTTCCCGACACACCATTTAAGAAATTTGGAAGACTTATGTCTTTATCATTTGTGGTTTATGACTTCATTTCATATTTGACACCCACATACTACAACCTTACATTCTGGATTTCTCATTCCCTGGATACAGTCATTTAAACCCTCAACTCTAAATTCTAAATTTATCAATGATGATGTTATGTTCCAACGGTGAATTTTTTTTATTCAAAACTATATTTCATAAATATATAATTTAAATCTTTATTTTATTTTTAAACAGTGGTTTTATTTTTATTTTTATTTAAAAATTTAGATTACAAAGAAATCGAAAACTGTATAGTTTTATTCTTTTAGATGCATGTGTAGTCCCTCTCAATTTTGATATTAAATAAATTAATTTCTCTAAAAATGAATGTAAATTAGTCCCTATCAATTCTGCAATTGGGTATCTAAGGATAATTAATTATCCTTTAATTAACTTATCTTACTTTAATTGGTATAATAATAAATTCAGCTTTCAATGTTTACAAATTTAAATTATTTTAGTTCTGATTCTAAAAATTTCCACTAATTTATCTCTTATCGGATATCAAATAATTTAGAATCATGACCAAATTGATAAAATGTGTAAAAGTTGAGGCTTAAATGTGTTAAAAATTTTAGAATTAAGACAAAATTGATTGAATGCATGAACATTAAAGACTATTATACCAATTAAAAGCAGAATAAATCAATTCAAGAAGTAAACATGATGATTCTTTACTATTTTTAAAATTGAGATTTTTTTAAAAAACAAATTTATTTAAAATCAAAATTACGAAGGAAGAAAGAAAGATTTCTTTTTTACATTTAAAAATTAAAAAAAAATCAAAGGGACATATCATAATCAAAAGTTCCCACTAATCAACAGACCTGTGTTCTGGGTCTGAACAATCAGACAGTTGAAGGTCCCGTATAAATCAAAGTTAGACTTACTTTGATATTTAATTTTTTTAATTTTTAATTTTATTATTCAATTTAGTACTTAAATTTGATATTAGTTTGAATAACGAAATCTAAAGTTAGGTACCTAATTGAAAAAAAAAACTAAACTAAAGTAAAATATAAAATGATAGATATTTAATATTTTTTTAAAAATAGTGAGTTTTGACACGTGGAGGGTTGATTTGATAACTCAAATCTATTTGGAGGGTTCAAATGGCAACAGTGACAGGGTTGTGTGTGGAGTCCCAAATTTGGTTTTGCCAAACATTTCTTTATTTTCTCCTTGCACAATTCCAATAGGTGACAAAATAAAAATATATTTTAAAAAATATTGATTATAATATATTGTTTTGAGGTTTTAGGTTAACATTTAGCAATGTAAAAATACAAAACAATTTAAATAGTTATATTTATTCCTACATGCAGTTTTAATTAATTTATGAGTAAATTACACTAACAGTCACTCAATTTTGGAGTAGTTGACAAAATAATCACGCTATTTTCTATTCGGTTATTCAACTTTTGAAAAATAACAAAAACTTAGCTTGTACATAACCCCTTAATTGTTATAGCTTTTATTTAAGGAAACTCCTTATACTTTGTATTACTCTCAAGTCAACCCTTAAACAAATCCTTATTTGATAAATAAAATTACGAAATTACTATTTTAAGAACATGAAATACTTTATTTTTAAAATATTTTAGTAAAAAAGCAAAAAGAGAAATCACGTATTTTTCGTACGTTTAGGATTTATTCTCTATTTTTATTTACATAAATTAATCTCTTTATTTTTTTAAATTTCAAAATAATGAATATTCATAATAAGGTTATTTTTACCAAAATATTACAAAAAAATAAAAAAAATACCAAAATAATATACAAAAAAGATTATTTACCAAAATAATACAAAAAAAAAGACGGCTGAATGGAGGGCCTGCCACAGGCGGCATCCATCTTTGTTCGTATTTTAGCCCTTTGTTCGTATTTTTTCCCTGATTTTATTACTTTTAAAAAATATATTATTTTCTAATTTATTATTTTATATTATTTTAGTACATTATGCTTGAAATGTATTCATTTAGTGTGTTTTTTATTGAAAGTAATAAAATCCGGAAAAAAATACGAACAAATGGTTGAAATAAGATTTTTTTTTAAAATTTATTTAAAAAACACACTAAATGAATACATTTCAAGCATAATGTACTAAAATAATATAAAATAATAAATTAAAAAATAGTATATTTTTTAAAAGTAATAAAATCTGAAAAAAAAATACAAACAAATGGCTAAAATACGAACAAAGGGGTGCCGTCTGTGGCAGTGACACCATTGGTGCCGCCTCTGCCAGGCCCTCCATTCAACCGTCTTTTTTTTGTATTATTTTAGTAAATAATCTTTTTTTTGTATATTATTTTGGTATTTTTATTTTTTTGTAATATTTTGATAAAAAAACCCTCATAATTACATCTAAATTTAAAATTCTTTAAAAAAAATTTGAATGTACCAAAAAGGATATTTATTTTAAGTTATATTTAGAAGAAAGAAACAGCAGAGCAGAGGGTTTTTATATGTTTTGTTCTCTCAGCTTTCTATCCTTTTCATGGCTTTAAAAACCCCTCTTTTTCCCTGACCCCTATGTCTCTTCCCTTTCATCACTTACAGCAATGCACTCAGACCCTTTTCGTAGATTCAAATCCCAAACGACGTCGCTCTACCCCTCCACCTTTGACTTTGACTCAAATTTCAAATCCTGTTGACTTCTAATAACAATTAAGTTCAATTCATTTGGAAGTGAAGACTGTAGAAATGAAACATTATAAATATAGACTGCAAATGGAATTATATACTATAAATATAATCTCCTCACAAAAACATACATCATAAAATCCCCCATCCTTTTTGCATAACCTGTACACTTTTTCTTATTCCTATCTTTCATATCTTCTCAATTCACATTCCTTGGACACCACAAAAACATGTCACCCCAAGAAACTGAAAATATCTACATATATATATGTCACCACTCACCAGAATCCAAATTTCCCTACCTCCTTTCAATGTACATGGAGCCTGCATCTTCATCATCACCATGATGGGCTGATCATCAAAATTCAGCTATCAACATTTCCCCACAACACTTTGCTGCTGCAAATCTCTCCAACAACTTTACACTCAATGCCTTGTTTAAGTGTATTCCATGGAGTTTCTGCTCAAAAAGATACCATCAGGGAGTTTGCATAGTTCCCAGCAAACGCCACACTCTTTCAATGGTGCAGTCAACGTTGAAAGTGCCATTGTCTCTGATTTAAAGACATGAAGCTGGATATTTTTAACCCGATTTTCCTTTTTCTCGTGATGCTCTCTCTCTCTACCTGTCTTCCACAAAAATTCTCCCGATAAAATCCCGAAACCTCTTTGAGTAGAGTTTTGGATCAACAGCTGATATCGAAGTAGGATCCACTTGTAGGGATTTGTATGCATGCTCTAATTTCTTGCTGATATCGTAATCTTGCAAGATATCGATGATGCCAAAGTATAAGACTACTTCGTAAACATCACCACTATGTGAAAAGTGACCGACTCCACCGTGAGTATACTGATCAAAGTCGCTTCTTCTGGCCATTTGCTCTGCTCTTGCCGGCATGTTTGCTCCTAGTCTAATCAGTGGTTTCCTGATTAAACAAAATTAAATACCGAATCTGTGTAAGTACTTGTTCATCCTCTACCAAATACCTCAAGTTTTTTCACTTTGAAATTACACCTCACACAGGAAAATTCAATAAAGAAAGAAAAATAGGAATTTGATTTGAACTTCGTTGTGAATGTTAAAAAAGGGTATACGACTGACATGGGTACGTTCAATTTTCTTTTTCCTAAATTGTTCACATATAACCATATCCGCACCAGTATTGGTACTTGAAGATAAGAGAAGGTTCAATTCCCTAAAAAGATCTTGCATGCCATACAACTTTTCTCCAGACAGAAAGATACACATGGCATGCCTAATAGTGATGGATCTACATCATTATAAGGAGATTTCAAAAAGAACTAATGATAATGGGCAACAAAAATTCATGGATCACTCCAGAAAAAGATAGATAATGGGCAACAAAAATCAAGGGAACCCTTGGTTATTATCTAGGATCATAAAGGACCATCCTTCCTACATGCCCCGCAAAGAATTGTCGTATTCGGAATTAAGCCCACAAGATCACTCAGACATGAGACAACATAATGAACCTTCTATTATTCCAAGGGATATGATCAATCTAGACCAAATGTTGGCAAATTCCATCATGGAAAAAAGACATAACTCACCATAAACTTTAAACTCGATAGTTACAACACATACTCTAAAATCTAAGCATCATCTGTGAGTGTGTGTGGTTGGGATGGGGTTGGAGGAGATAATTTGAACCACAAAAATCAAGACAGCCAAACATACCTGCCAGCTAAAACCCGACCCATGTCTTGTAGCTCTGCTTCAAGGAATCTACAGCCGCGCATATACTTTTCATTTTGATAGGAATCATTTTTACCTGCATAGGACTCCATAATCAAATCTGTATTCTTATTGCAACAGGGATTTTCCACTCAAATTTCATATGGAATACAATGATTGTCTCCTAACTTACCAGTGCGCAAAAGAAATGGCGATAATCCCATTTTATCACCGCTATTATCATCACGAAAGTGTAGTCCAACCAAAAGACTGTAATCCATAATTCTCTCGGCCTCCAAGAACTCACAATCTCGATCGATTTGCCTGCCACCATTTGGTTAAGGAAATTAGTGATAAATCAAAGGATGAATTGACATAAGGAGTTGCAAGGAGAGGAGTAAAAATGTAAAACAGCTTACTTCATAAGCTCCTCAAACCAATTTCTTTGGAGGCGAAACACAAAATTGAGATCCAGGTCTTTAAGGGTTGTCATTTCATCAATTTCCTCTTCTGGCTTATCAGTTGAGCGGCCGTGGGAGGATCCTTTAAGGTCAAACCGTCTATGGATTCGGTACTCAGAGCAGAACAAATTACCCATCACAATGAACCGGGTCTGGTATTTAACAACAACAATAATTTTTGAGCAAGTGAGACGATTTCATGAAAGAACAAAACCTTGAATACAAGTAATTCAGTTCATATTCTATTTATTTCAAGCGCATACCTTTTGGCCACCAACAGGTTTGACACAGTGCACGCCGTAAAATTTTGTCACAAGGGAATTTTCATACCGACAAACATGTTGGTAATAACTTGGAAGCATCTTTATAAGAACCTGATATCGTTAATCACACTTTAGATTCATTCTAATCATGTACAGGTATTTATGTTTAATTTAACTGACAGAGTAATGTGAAATAACGAGAAACAAAAAAAAATTCTGATTGTTGAGAATGCCATTCGAGAAATGTATGCATCAAGACACAAAACAACTTTAGCATGAAGTCGAAGTGCATTGGCAACTAACCTTGGCTTCGGATTTCTTTACTGTTTTTATCATGAATCGATCATCTTGAGTAAGGTAAAAGAAGCTTCCACTCTTCCCCGGAGAAGAGAACTCTCTAAGTGCATCATTGCCACAAATAGCTAACATATAATCAGCAGGATCGATTTGGAATAGCTCCCTCAAATGTCTGAAACTCGCAAAAGGGAATCCCGTTACCAACATAGTAAATGCTGGTGAAACAGAATGATAGCAAAAAGCTACTTATAACAGAATCAGTGGAAACTAGTATGCAATCAAGCAAGCTCATTACTATTTTTATTCAGTTTGCAGATAAATCAACTAAAAAGCAGAAGGAACATACCGAAACACCACCGGGCAATAATCCTTCCATCGGAACTCGATGGACTGATGAGGCGGTGTAAGCTTTGATCCTTCAGACGGAAACTTCGTCCAGAACTTCTCTTTTGGATCAAAATCTGATGGCTTTAAATCCTGCAACATCGAAGCATGTTTCCCGACAGAATACCTGCAACAAAAATAAGTTACAACCCCCAAATTCAAAGATTCAAAACGTATATATTCACCAACAAAAGCCTGAAAATTTTTTTCACCTTATACCCAATTGCAAATTAAGCATTAAATCATAATGCTTATGGCCTTTGTAAATCATTTGTCCTGGTTTCTTTATTTCCTCATTAAAACAACAAGGGTTTCTTCTAAAGTCCCTAAACCCATCTCTGTAAATCATTGAAGCTTCAACATTATCGACTATATCACAGGTAATATCTCCTTCTTCACCATCACTTTCCCATATGCAAATCCTCGGGAAATTTATGTTTCTTTCCCCTAAGCTTCCCCTTCCATCACAATGCTCTTTCCCGTCGTTCCCGTTAGAAAATGTTTCGTTTAACTGTTGAACTTTCTTCATGGTATCATCGTTCCAAGCTCCGATATAACGACTGCCGCCCGGCCAAGAGAAAACTCCGTTACCCTTGGGGACTCCGTTTTCCCATTGCCCGTCGTAACGGTTTTTGTTCGCCCATATCAAGGTTCCACGACCGGAGATAACGCCGTTCTTCCATTCCCCGATGTATTCGATCCCGTTGCTCCAAACATAGCGGCCGTATCCGTCTTGTAGGTCTTTCTTCCACGATCCTTCATAGTAATCCCCATTGGCATAACGTTTACGGCCCTGCCCATGTTTACGATTAGAGATCCACGAGCCGCGGTACGTGTCGTCATCGGATCCGATAAACGTCCCGATTCCTTCCATCCGACCCGACTTGAAATCCCCTTCATAACAGGCTCCTGACGGCCACGAGAACTTCCCTTTCCCTGAAGCTTTCCCGCGCCGCCACTCGCCTTCATACATGCACCCATCTTTCCACAGGTACTTCCCCGATCCATGAGGCGCACTACCGGAGAAGCTACCGGTGTAAATATCGCCGTTGGGGAGGACTTTCTCGACGGCAGCACCGACGGTAGCAGCAGTCGTGGGAGTCACGCGCCGGCTCCGATGATTGTGAGACATGGGAGTAGTAACAGAAACCACAAGGTGGTCTTTCTCGTCGTCGGATTTCTTCTTCTTGGCGTTTGAAACGACGTCGCTCTGCTCATTTAACGCTGCTTCGTGCATTGAACTCTCTTCACTTTCAAACTCTCTGTTTTACCTTTTGAGTTGTAAGAATCTCTTAGTTCCCTTCCTCAACTTACAGCATTTGTGAAACTATGGCCAAACATAGAAGAACCCAAAACGGCGCCGGCGGAGACAAGAACATTTCCGGCGACAATTTTCTCCCTTTTCTTTTCCTCTTTGTTATTGCTTTTGGTGTTTCCTGTAAACGTTCTTTGGTTTGGTGAAATGGGTGGAAAAATTGGAATCCTGCAAAACTGAGCAAATGAAATGAAACCCAAAGCAAACGAGAGGGCAAGATAAATTAAAAATATATAATTAGAAGATAAAAAGGATAAAAAAATTGGGGAAATTTAAAAGGGACAACAGGAAGGAAAGCTTAGGAGGGGATTAGGTATGTCATGCTAGTGAAAAACCGGATATTCCATTTTTCTTCCCTTTATTATTTAAATATGAATATATATTTGATGAATTTATGGTATATATAAATTTTCAATCTTTATCATTAACATAAAACCCCATAGGTTTGAAGCAATTATTTTTAGTAAGTTATCATGAACAAAAATAGAGATTATATAAAAAAAATCACTTTTAAAATAATCGTAAAATTACTACTTTTACAAAACCACAAATGTATAATTTTAAAATTTTATTTATCTCCACCAAAAACATTTTAAAAGCTATTATGAAATCCGTACATATGCCATCTATCAAACATGTGATATTGGGGTTATAAACAAAATCCCAAATGGTTTGAAGGAGAAAAATGATTGATTGGAGGATCAAAACTAAAGTTTTAAGTGGAATTTAGTTTTATAATTTAAATCTTTGATCAATGTTTGATCAATGTTGGGGGAAGCTTTGGAAATGGTGTACATGGGAGCAAAGCAAAGCAAAGCATCATTAAATAAATAACTTATTTTTGTTTACACTTTTGAATGGACCCACCTTTAAGGCAACTTCGTTTATGTGTTGGATACTTCATGTTGTGCTATCTCCTCAACTTTTCAGTTTTGATATAATTAAAACTTTTAAATATCAATTTTATTTATCTAATGCATATAAATCTCACGAGTCACAGCTCAATTAAGATATTATTATCGATAAAAAATAAAACATAATTAAATTTGAACATTTTTTTATACAATATTAAGAGTAGAGGTAACACGATTTGAATCCGTACTACTCCATACAAGTCATAATGAATCTTACAATTTTTGTTAAAATTATATTTGTCTTTTACATGGATTTTTAATAAATATATTTATTACATAATTCTTTTCATCTAAATCGTAGGTGTGCTACAGTTAGTGGCGGCGAAACTAGGGGTTGGCAGGGGCCCCGGCCTTCCTAAAATAAATTTTTTTTCGTATGGTCCCTTTAAATTTTTTAAAATTTTAAATTAGTAAAAGTAAAATTACACTTTGTTCCTCTCAAAAGTATAAAAATTTAATTTAATCCTTTAAAAATTATAAAGATATAGTCTATTGAAATGGTGAAATTGTATTTTTCTATCGTAAAAATTACAACTTAATTTCGGCCTCTCCTAAAAAAGTTTTCTAGTTTCGCCGCTGACTATAAACTAGTTGTTATTTAATAACTTGGTGTCACAATTAATTAGACAATTAACTCAAATGAGAAATTAACTTTTAAACAAAAGCTATTTAGTTATACTATTGTTTAAGCCTTGAATAAATTGGTGTGCGAGTCGAACATCTCTATATTTTTGTTACTTTATCAATAATTATTAGTTTTTAATAAAGAATTCTTTTACTTTGGCATCATAAAATTGTATTGTGTGCAAATAGAAAAAGAAAAAAATGGTGGACAACACCATATTAATAAAATTGCATGATTTTAGTCCAAAGTCAAGAAAAGAAAAAGAGATGATGAAACACATTAATTTCATATCACACTTTATCAAAGCTTTAGTATTTATTTTTCTTGGGTATCATAAATTATGGAATGAATATTACAACACATTTCGCACCTCCCCTAATTAATAAGGCTTGCCTCTCTTTTTTTATGTTCGAAAAATATTTTTCTTACATTTTCTATTTTAAGGGGATCGAAGCCTGATTCGATTTTTATAATTCTTTATTCGTATCATAATTTTATTAATAGTTTCTATTTTTTTAGGAATATAAATACAACCATATGGATTAACATACTCTGAAATCCGAATAGACAAGCGTATGGTGAATTTAATTATATATTGTAGTGTCAGCAAAATACGGGATCTTATGCCATAACTTTTGTGATGCGTAGTGAATGAGCTTTAGACGTAGACTTTCAACCACCTATTAATTAGAAAGCATGTCAATTTCTTTCTCATTCATTTCCTCTTTAGTTTAGTTGGGGGCTACCATTTTAATTGTTTATGTTTGGACACTTTGTTTTACAAATTTTAACAACATTTGTGCAATGATAATGAATACGATATTATTAAAAAAGATAGTTCTGAAATTTAAAAATAGATCGAAAATTATCAAAAAATTTTAAATTTGATATAAAATAATCTTAATATTACATCTCTCTAGATAATTTTATTTCGATAATATGCTATTTTTAAATCTTTTTTTATTTTTAATGTGAATTTAACCTCTCCGTCATTCCATCGAATCAAGTCATATTGTAATTTGATTTTTTTTATCCAAGTTCAATTGGAAGCAAATACTAAAATAAAGTTTTCTTAAAAATAATTTAGTGGAATTAAGTTAGATTAAAATTTTAATTTTTTTGAACTTTGCTGATACAAGCAAAACTTCTCGAATCGATTGGGTAATTGGATCCTTAAACAAATCCAACATAAATCATATTGATAAATTATATTAAAAAGTAGTGAATAAAAAATAATGAAATGAGACCAAACCCACCTTACACAAGAGAAGAACAAAAAATCTGGATTAAGCTCTATTATTTTATAGGTGATTTGCTTTTTAGAATATGAATAATGATAAATTTAACTTTTAGTGTTTATATTTTTTGTTAATTTAATTTTTATTATTATTTCGAGCTAAATTTAGTTCTCAACTTTTACAAAAAAAGAGTTGAATTTAATCATTAATCTTTTAAAAAGAGTTAAATTATTTTTTAAACGGAAATATTGACTAAAACATTAATTTTGTAAACATGGTAACCCGTTTGACAATTCATGTGTATTTCATGTTAATCTTTTTGAATTTTTATGAATTTTTATATATTTTTTAATTTGGAATCTTTTTATTTTTTTTGAATATTTGTACAATTTTTAAATTATTTGTTGATGTGACATAAAAAATAATGTTATGTTAGCATAAAGTATATGTGGATTACCAAGCCGGTTACTAGGCCAACATCATTTAAAAAATGTTTTAGTTAACATATTTGTAGAAAAAAAGCGACTTGACTCCTTTTTTATAGGTTAACGACTAAATTTATTCAAAAAAAGAATAATGACAATTTTGACAAAAGATGTAAATGTTGAGGGTTAAATTGATCATCATGCTTTAAGAACAATACACTTATTTTATTGATATAATTTGTTAATAAACTGTTGTACTTTTAATTTCAGTCATTATGAATATATATATATAATCATCCATGAAATTGATCAACACATTTAATACATGTAGGTAACAAAAAGAGGGAAAAAGTTCTAAACAAACTTATTACATCATTATCCTATGTAATACCTATTGAATCTCCCATTAAGATTCAACATATCCCTTGTAGTGGAAGTGAAAATTCGTAGGGGCTTGATTTCTTGTTGATCGTATAACTCGCCATAAAGTTAGTTGTTGCATTTCCTTCACAATAAACATATTGCACCTTGGTTCTCTAGTCCCTACTTCTTAGCTCCAACCAAAGTCCCATTGCATCCCTTTGTGTGCTTCTCGTTAAGAAGGTGAATTATGGACAAGTTATCATTCTCAATGATAACATTATAGTGACCATTTCTCTAAGCAATCATCAGACTGTCGAATATAGCTCGAACTTTTGCTTGTGTTACAAAACATAAGCCCAAGATTCAACTAAAGCCACCTAACCACCATCCATACAATCCCTCAACATCCCCACAACACCTTTAGTTAAGCTTGTTTTGAAAGTCTATCTATATTCACATTTATCCGACTTTTAGTTGGTGCATGCCATCTAGTTTGTGTCACTGACCTTTGATGCTTGCTTTTGTCCCTATTTCGTAAAAAAAAATTGATAGCTAAAACAAGATATTTTAATATAATCTCCATTGCACAAAAACCACCACAACTAAATACCAACTTGTTACGAGTTAGCCAAAGTTGGCAACATACTATACTAAATAGTATATTTTAGCTAACCCCATCGGACCACTTAAAATTAGTTCTAATATTCTCAACAATCTAGTACTTAAGTAGGAGAGAAGAAAAAACTTAGAATGTAAAGCACAAACACTAGTTTCTTCCTAACTTGTTTCGATGTTCAATAATCTCTCACGACATGTAAATTAAACTCTTGAATATTTTCACATATTTTACATTGATACCAGGAGAATCTTATTGAGGCTCGAATCAAATTGCTTGCCTTGGAAAGTATTTGTAACAATCTTACACTGTAACACCCCTCGCCCAACCCGATCACCACGTCCGAGCTATGGAATGCTACATTCGTTGTTGAAGAAACTACAGTCAATCATACAACATATAATCACTTACACACATAACCAAAAGTTAATTACATTCAAAATTATGATAAATAATCAATTCTAAGTCTTAATCGAGCTTACAAAAGCTTTTTTGTCAACTCGAATACGAAACATGACCAAATTGTAAAGTTTTAAACGTTCAGTACTAACGTCTGATGTCATCTATTCTACGTTGGGACATTGCCAAAATAGTATGTCATGTCACGACATCAAGCCACTCGACGTCACTTACTGTCAATCAACTTTGCGACAAAGTAAGTTGGTCGTGGGGACGTGGACCTTGTTTTTGGTAAAAATGAACCATTTGATACCTAATTCAAAGTTTCCAATAAAACTGTTCAATATATGCATCAAGAATTAACTTCACTTGATTCAAAACATGCCTAAAATCATAACAAACAATCTCAATGCTCATATTCAACTTTTCATCAAGGCATTCACTACTTAAACATATCCTACTAAACATTAAGCATATCCAAAACACCAATTCAACATGATAAGTAATGGTTAAAGCAAACTTGCCACAAGTAAACATATTCACATACTAAGACACTTAATGTCACCTATATACATGCCACAACTCTTGACTCAAAATGACCAAATAGCTACCGAATTAGGGATAGTTTGAGCTTCGAGACAATCTGACTTTACATGTTCCACAAGGTAACGATCTACAAGGAAAAGGGAAAACAACTAGGTAAACATATAAAATGCTTAGTAAGTTCATATGCATTAAACAAAACTTACCTTATCTTTCTATTAAGTAAAAATAAACTACATAGCTTGGCATAGGTTGGCTAGACATGGCAAATCACACATCAATAAGGTGAGCACAGTCTTATATTCAAATTATATGATATCACACTTATATAACAAACTAAAACATACCGTTTTAAATAATCAATCTCAAAATCTTATTCATTCAGAGAGTACTACAATTACATACATATTTAAGCATTGTACTCAATTCATTCATTTGAACTTCAAATCCACTTCATCTAATTTCTATTTCTTGATTTATATAATCTGTCTCATCTGATGAACCCTAGTAAACGAACTCCGATACAAATATATCTACATCACACCAATTGCTTGTCTGAGTTGAATATATCTGTGTCAGGTTACCCATCCGAGCTAAACATTTGTAACGACACACCCAATTACTTGTCCAAGCTGAATATATATACATGTTAGCTTACCCGTTTGGGTTAAAACTTTAAAATAACATCAGTTTACTCGTTTGAACTAAACCTGTGTCACATGTATTAAAGTACCTACAACGAATGTTGGACCTCGGTAATATCTGTAATAAATCTCATACAAGCACGCACAAAACCCTATTGGTATGCCAATCGTATCCTAACCTTTGCTAAGTTCACACAAGCATTTATTTCACATATAATCACCACTTTTCAATTTAGTCCATTTATCACCTTTTGTACCAATTCACAACCAATTTAATTTACAATCAAGCATACATACATATAATTAAAATACATACAATCTAAGTTATAAATACCATATGAACTTACCTGGTCAGAATAAAAAACAAGCTGAATCTTCAGGGACTAATCGAAAATTTTAGTTTTTCCCCATTTATCTCTGGTTTGATCCAATTATTGATTTAAACAATTATTTTAGACAAATCATCAATACCAAACATTTTTATATTATTCCATGAAATGTATGAACCTATATAATTTCTTTTTTTGATATCTCTAAAATTTTATATTTTATTCAATTTAGTCCCTAAAATTAAAATAACCATAATTTTTACTTTTAAGCCTCGGTTTAAAAATCGAATTCAATTACATCCTTTATGGACTCTCTATTATCTATTTTTACTAAAATTTCACAAAAAATCATATTTTATTTACTTTAGTCATTATATGCAAAACTAATAATTAAACTTTACAATCTAGTATTTTTTTCATAATCTAAGCTTAAAATATATCAATTTAACACTAATTTCTTCAAGAAATCAACAAAGGAGACTTTCAAAAACTATAACAATTTTGCAAATTGGTACATGGGCTAGCTAAATCAAGCTTTCATGACCTCAAAAACACAAAAATTATAAGGAAAAGGCTTGGAAAAGCTTACCAATCAAGGGCCGAATGTTAAATTTTCAAAATTGGACGGTGAAGGAGATAAAAGTGATGACAAATCCACTAATTTATTCTTTTATACCATGATTAAAACTTAATTAACTTAGTTTAATTAAGCTAATCATGTTTAATTAGCTTAAGTCACCACCATCCACTAACTACTATTGAAAAATGGTTTAATTACCATTTTTAAAACTTTAGCTAATTGCAATTTAAGTCCCTAAGCCTTTGGCCAATTAAAAACTTGTAGCGATAAGACTTTTACAATTTAGTCCTTGTATTAAAATTACCTATTAATTCTACAAAATTATTGGAAAAAACTTTAATATATTTTTTACACCAAGTCCGTAAATATTCATATTAATATTTATGAACCCGATTTATGGAAATGAGGTTCCAAAATTGCCTTTTCTAGCACCATTGAAAATCTGACTGTTACATACACACTGCCGGACCTACCACGTCTCACTGGCTTGAAAAGAAACTTGCACGTAGCCCTTAAATTTGGCCAATTAAAAACCTATAGTTGTAAGACTTTTACAATTTAGTCATTGTACTAAAACTAACTATTAATTCTACAAAATTACTGGACAAAACTTTAATATATTTTTTACACCAAGTCTGTAAATATTCAAACTTAATATTTTTGGACCTGGTTTATGAAATTGGGGTTCCAAAATCACCTTTTCTAGCACCATTGAAAATCGGGCTGTTACATATACACTGCCGGACCTACCACGTCTCACTGGCTTGAAAAGAAATGTGCTTGTAGCCCTTCAATTCTGGGTTCCTTTAAAGGATCTATCTTAAACAAGCATGCTTTATTTCTTCGTCTAAGATAACTGGATTAAGCATAGCTAAATCAGATGCTCCTAATCGTGAAAAATGATATTTGATAAGAAATCGAGCAATGACCCCATCCTCATAAACATATAAAGTACTAAAAAAATGTATTACCTCTAATTTCAATGTCTCATAATCAAAACACTTATCTCTATTCTCTAGATTAAGATTTTTTTATACGTTCTCTTATAACAACTCGTTTTTTAGTGGTATCAAAAATAGTGGTTTCAGGACCACAATTTTGATGAGTGAGCCTGTTAATATTATTATTTAATATTTATGAGTCAAATCTAGTAATACAGTGAATCATGATTTGATAGAATTGTTAATTGGTCAGTTAGACACATACAAGTACTTTGTACTGAAAGTTAGTGATTTTGGAAAATGAGTTATCTAAACCTCATTTTTGTAACCTGAGCTTGTAAATATTTCCATTGAATATTTATGGAGTTATTATATAGGTGAATTGAGGTTTGGCCCGAAAATTTTGGTGTTTAAATAGTTAATTAAGGAAAAAGGATTAAATCGTAAAAATTGTAAAAGTTAATCAATATTGATTTTTATTAGTTAAAATGCTTAATTAATAATTTTTTAAGGATTTAAAAGGAAATTAAACCGTCCTTTTTGATAATGGACAGTTTGAGCATGTTTTGGGTAGAAATTATGAGTTAATTATAAGGGTAAATTAGTAATTAGATTAAATGTTAAAACTTAAAGTGAGGAAAAGTCTTCATCTTCTTCATTTTTTTTTACAATTGAAAATCACCATTTTTGAGTGAGGGAAGAATCGACCAAGCTTCCTTCCATGCATGTAAATCCTCCGAATGCCCTTTTTTCGTAAATTTTATGCTTTTGATATCGTTGTAACTTAATCTAGCTAAACTGTACCTCCATTTTCAAAATTTTTAAAGATTTTAAAATTTTCTATTATTTTTTTGAAGATTTTTGGATGATTAATGGAAGATTTTGAAGCTTGGAAATGTTTTAGGACTGTTTCGTTAAGTTAATTTTGTTGGTTTTGCATATAGGGACTCATTTGTAAATATGAAAAAATGAAAAAAAATCTGTAAATTTAGCATTTAGAGGGTTGTATAATGATAAAATTAAATTGGAATGAAAAATGAAGTTCAATTGTGAAATTTATATTTGTTTAGATTTTAAGGTCAAAATTGAATAAAATGAAAATTTTAGGAAAATTATGTAAAATAAAATTAAAAGGTTAAATGCATGCATTTGAGTGTCTTAATGCATTTGGAATTTATAATTTGAATTTTAACTATTATATGGATCAATTTGTTGACAATTGGGGAAAGGAGAAAACTGTAGAATAGTCTCTACGTTTCAATTCATTAACTGATTATCTTAGTAAGTTCATACAACTTATGATCATTATAAATTTTGATCAACTGCATTATGAATACTTGTATATACTTAATGAACCTTGAATGAAATGGCATTGATATAAAAGTTAAGTTTTGACTCAATTGAAAGGTAATTAGATGTGTACATGAGAATTAAACCCTATGTAGAGTATTGCATGATATGGAGATGAATCTTATACATGTTTTAGTTATTGGAAATGTAGTGATAACATGAATGTCCTGAATCCTGAATAAGTGCTCCTAATAGTACTTTCGTACTCCTGTTAACACTACGGTGCTCCTGATAGCACATTCGTGCTCCTGTTAGCACTACAATGCTCTAGATAGCATATTTATGCTCCTATTTGCATTACGATGCCCCGACTGCATATCTTTGCCCTGTTATTCACTCAGGTGACTTGACAAGCACTTCGGTGCTCCAGTTCGCACTTTCTTACCATGTTTAACACCTGAGTGTTTCTCGATATTGTAACCTGTGTAACCGAACTTTTTGCTATTGTTTATCGGGCTGACATGTTTAAATAAAAGAGATGAATGACTTGTTAATATGAATGAGTTTGAATACTTAGATTGAATTGAATGAAATGTTACTTCGATTGTTCTATTACATGAATTTGTAAAAGACTCACATGTTTCTTGTGAAATGAAATGTCAGGATTGAATATGCCAATGAATACTTAGTTATATAACTGTATTTTTGGTTGATAAGGTAAGTTAATGTATATGTTTTCATATGAACTTACTAAGCTTTCGTAAAGCTTACTCGATTTTGTTTTCTGTATCTTATAGTTGACGTTTTGCGGAGCATGGCTATCAAATATCTTCAAAACTCACACTATCCAACATTTGTCTCGGTAGTTCTTTTGAATTGTCCTTTATTAGTTATGTGGCATGCATATAGGCTAAATGGTATTGAAGTTGTATTATGAGAAAATGATATGAATTATGTGAATTTCTTGTTTTAAGGTATTGTAAATGTGTATATATGTGTTCTAAATATGTATAAAAATGCATGGATTGAGAATGATTATAAACCACTTGTTTTTATGTTGATTTTGGTATGTTTTATCAAGTTAGTGATGAATGGTTGGAATGTATGCATATCAAGTTAGTGATGAATGATTGGAATGTATGCATATTATCAATGAATTGATAGAATGGAATGGTATGTTATACTTGAAAGTCATTAGAACAGTTGATGGTATGTATTATATGCATATCATGTTGTTGTGAAATGGTGCCATTAAGGCATATTGGTTAGAAGATTAGAAAATGGATATATGGAATGCATTGAGTAGAGTTGAGAATGTTAAGTTAAAGAATATGTTTTGTGTGTCTAGTTGTTGAATGCACAAGTTATTAAACTTGTTAAAAGGAAAATTTTAGATGATATGGATGAATGGTATTATGGTTGGTTAGTTACATGTTTTGGTATGAATGTAAGTTGAATGTTATAAGAGTTTTATGGCCCTGTAAATAATACTTGAATTATAGGTTGTTTGGCACAAGTTAGGCAATTAGAAAGACACATGTATGTTCAACACAGGCTAGCACATAAGCGTGTGCCAGACACGGTTTGGCCACATACCCATGTGAGTACTATAGTTTTGGTAAATTTTGTACCACACAATCACAATTGATTACATGGCCCAGTCACACGACCATGTGACACTTGATTTGCACTTTTGTTTTTCTTTTATGAAAAGTTTCAAATCGGTCATTGATTGATTCTGAAATGGTTTTTGAACTTTAATAAGCTCGATTTAAGCCCAAACTTGTATGCAAAGCATGAATTGTATTATTGTTTGAGAATCAAAGATTGTTGTGATTAATTCTCGATTTGAAATCTTGTTGGGATCGACCCAATTAAGCAACAAGTAAAAAAAATAACGAAAAAAATTGAGAAATTGAATACACAAATTTAACGTGGAAAAACCCCTCCAAAGAGGATAAAAAAACCATGGGCAAAGATAATTTTATTATAATGGCAAAAAAAGAAGAGTACAAAAGATGGAGATAAAAACTAAACCCCGAAAACCTGAAAACAAAGAACTCTCAAAATGTAAACACAAAATTCTCTAAATGTGTTATGAGTTCTAATCTCTAATGGGTGTATTTTCTAAGGTTGTAAAAGAGCCTATTTATAGGCTAAATTCATAGGTAAAATAATAATAAAATAATCTAGACTAATAAGAGTTTGATTGAACAAATAAACAGAGTTTAACTGAAAGATTATTTCTCAAATTTTACTGAAATAGGAGTCATACTCACCAAATCTCCACCCTAACTCATATTTCCACAGTGCCACTTCTTCCAAAGCCCACCACAGGCCTATCTTGAACTATGTAGAGAATTATTGAGTAGAATCTGTGCTTAGAAACTGGAAGACTTATAGCCTTCGACTTGTACACTGCCAAATTAAAATTAACCCGAGTCTGATTTTCACGAACACAGTGCCCTAACTTTTCAAAACCTACATCCAAAAAAGAATCTCTCTGCAATGAAACAGTCATACCTTTTTCCCTCTATAACCAAGTTGCCACTGCTCCAAACGAGTTGAATTCGACTCCATAACGGACGAGGGACATCCGTTTTCACCAGCCACTGTAAAACTTCCAGAATATAAAGAATGCCAGTTTTTTTACTTTTTAACAAAACGAGAGCTCCACGAGAAACTTTAATGTATCTCGACTCGATGTTAATTCTGCATCCTTTCAAGTCTAAAATACTCAAGGAGATGATATTCTTTCGTAAATCAGGTACATACCTGACATCTAAGAGTGTTCTAATTGTCCCATCATGTATCCTAATTTTAACAGTACCAATACCAATTACCTTACTAGATGAATCATTTCCCATGCGCACAACTCCACCTTCAATCGAACTGTATGTGGAGAACCATTCTCTATTGGGACACATGTGGAAATAACATCCCGAATCTAGGATCCACTCGAACGTGAGCTTGGAGTTATCGCTCGTTGACACTAACAAGATATTATCACCGCTTTCATCGGCCAAATTAGCACCAACTACATCTTCCTCGTTACTCTTAGCAGCTATTTTACAATAGCGACACCTTTTGTCTCGTTTCTTTGATGTTACCAAAACAGAAACTTGCCTATCTACCTTGCTATCCAAACCAAACTCATTGTCGAGTTTGTCTCTACTCAACAAATGACCTTTCACATCTTCGAACTAGAATTTCTCTCTACCATAAATCAGAGTCTCTCTGAAAGACTTGTATGAATGGGGTAAAGAGCACAATAATAGCATAGTCTGATCTTCATTGTCAATATGAACCTCAACATTCTTTAAATTATTTAAAAAAGTAATGAATTGACTGGTGTGATCTCTAAGAAGCTCACATTCGTTTATGTGAAACGTAAATGGACGTTGTTTCAACACTAAATGATTAGCCAGAGACTTAGTCGCATAAAGAGTTTCTAACATTTTCCACAAGGTGGATGAGGTCTTCTCCATCAATACCTCCTGCAATACCGTATTCGCGAGGCACAACTGGATTGCAGACAATGCCTTTTCATCAAGCTCTTCCCATTCTGTTTGATTTAGATTCTCAGGCTTTTTTCCGGTAACAACCTTTTTCAGGCCGGTTTGAACTAGAATTGCCATCATCCGAACTTGCCACAGATTAAAACTTGTCTCACCATCGAACTTCTTAATTTCAAACCTTATTGCTACCATCTTTGAATGGGCTGATCTATGAAAATTAAACTAGCTCTGATACCACTTATTGGGATCGACCCGATTAAGCAATAAGTAAAAAAAATAGCGGAATAAATTAAGAAATTGAACACACAAATTTAACGTGAAAAAACCTCTCCAAAGAGGATAAAAAACCACGGGCAAAGATAATTTTATTATAATGGCAAAAGAATGAAGATTACAAAAGATAGAGATAAAAACTAAACCCTGAAAACCCGAAAATAAAGAACCCTCAAAACGTAAACACAAAATTCTCTAAATGTGTTATGAGTTCTAATCTCTAATGGGTGTATTTTTTAAGGTTGTAAAAGAGCTTATTTATAGGCTAAATTCATAGGTCAAATAATAATAAAATAATCTAGCCTAATAAGAGTTTGATTGAAACAAATAAACAGAGTTTAACTGAAAGATTATTTCTTAAATTTGACTGAAATAGGAGTCATACTCAACAAATCTCATATTCTTGTTCTGTTATTTACTGTAAGATCCTGTAATCAATTCCAATGACGGAAACGAGTGAGGGGTGTTACATTTCTCCTCCTTATGCCTTAAGCTCCCTTTATTAATCCTCTCACATTTCAACTTTTGCTTCCATAGAGTTTCTTCGTAATCTAGAATTGCTTCTAGTTCTGCATTGAGTTGCATTTTCAACTCCACAAAGTTCCTTGAATTGTGAACTTCTAAGGCTCTCTAGATTCCTTTCAATTTTGTTATTAATCTCTTCTTTATTCTGAAAATGTTACTAACCACTTCCTCATTCCAGGTTTTGACTGTATCAGTAAAATGATATACAATACTCTTAATATTTGAATCCCATTTCCACACTTCTTTAACAAAATCCTTAAAATGATTATGGTGTAGCCACCCTTTAAAGAAGCAAAATAGTTTCTCCGCTCTCCTAATATCCACCTCAGTCTTAATCAGTATTGGACAATCCGAGGCACTTAGAATAACGTTGAAATCACTCGTAATGATCTAATTAAGGATCATCCATATCATCTGCAATCAAATTCTATACTATGCATAAGTTTTAAATTTAGTTTTTGTACTTTAATTTGATCATTTTTAATCCTTGTACTTTTTCTACTTTTAAAATTTCAATCCTGGCCAACAATATCTGTTAAATTCATTGAGTTATGATATTATCACATGTGTTCACATATTACTTAAAAAAAAGTTACTTGATAGATTTAACAACTGTCATTTGCATCAATATTGAAACTTCAAAATTCTAAATCATATAAAGACTAAGAACAATCAAATTGAGAAACACTGACTAGATCTAAAATTTTACATATAGTATAGGACTAATAAAAAAATCTAACCAAATAGATTTAACTGCTATCATTTGGATAATGAATGAAATTTCAAAATTCAAAAAATATAGAAGCTAAAATTGACTAATTCAAAAGTACATAAACTAAAAAAGACTAAATTAAAGTACATATACTAAACTCACGATTTACGTATAGTATAGGGGTTAATAGTAGAATTTATCTTTTGATCATTTTAAACTCTGTCATTTTTATATATCATCACCATTCACCTCTGCCCAATTAAATGATACCTATATTATTAATAAAATTTGATGTGAAGTAATATAAACTTTGGATTAAAATTAAAGCGAATTGATCAACAAAAAAAATTAAAGCGAATTTATAGCATAAAATATAAAAGGTTAAAATATGTTATTACCCTCTATATTTCTATAGAATTTGAGATTTTAAAAGTTAAAAATTCAATCATTTTATCTTTTTAATTTAAAAGTTCTCATTCAAGCATCATTGTTGTTGTTGATAATTTTTGTCAAAATTTATCAACTTACTATATTTATTTTCCCTCAATCGTATGCCACGTCATATAAAATCAACTTAATCAATATGTGAAGTTGACAATTTTTGACGGAAAATACAAACGATGTTAATGATTAAATCAATATTTTTAAATAAAAAATATAAGTATTTAATATTTAACTTTTTAAATACATAAACTAAATCAAATTTGATCAAAACATCGTATTTTAACCGATATAAAACATATTTTAGTATGAAATTTAATAATATTTCACTAGGATTCTCTACTTCTATAAACTTTTATTTCATACTATCTTTTACACATATTCTCTTTACTTGTAAGTATGTTTTATTTTTAGCACAATGATAAATTTAGCTCTCAATATTTATATATTTTTTTCAATTTTAGTTTTTATTCTTTTTTTCTAATTAAATTTGATTATTAACATTTTGAAAAGTGTCAAAATTTTTTAACGGGAATGTTGATTAAGTCATTAAATTTTTGTAATTATATTAGTGTGACAACAAGCATGACAATCCACGCGTACTTCATATTGACATGACACTATTTTTCGTATATGCCACATCAACAAATAATTTAAAAAGTATAAAAATATTTCATCAAAATTAAAAAAATGAAGTATACATGGATTGCCATGTGTTGCTATGTTTAAAATTTTAACATTTTAGTTAATATTTTGATTTTAAAAAAACAAATCGACTCTTTTCAAAGATTGATGATTAAATTTAATTATTTTTAAAAGGTTGAGAGCCAGATTTAGCTAAAAAAAAGGAATAAAACCAAATTAACAAAAAAATATAAATATTAAAGGCTAAATTTATATTAAAATCTATTTTTACGACGATTATTTTTTAAAGTTATTATATTAAATTAAAAATTTGATGATAGATATAGAAAATTCTGAGCTTAGAATTTATGAATTAATATGATTTAATTTCATGATTTTATTAAGATATCAACAGAAAAACATATATAATGGAACAGGAAATCCAGCACTCAGCAGCTGTGGCATTGGTATACAAATTAAAATATAAAATAGGGTTAAGGGATTAATTAACTTAGAGGCGTTGTAATGTTTGTTCCAAAATCTCATTTATTGCTTCATCAACGATTTAACACGTAAATGAATCTAATTTTCATCTTCCACCATTTCTATATTACACACACACACACTTAATGATATGATTTTTGTGTGATTTAACCTGTTTATTTCATACACCCTGTTTTTTCTTTTTAAAAAATATTTGAGTATAAATTCTGATTTTTTTTATACAATCCTTAAAATTACTTATAATCCCTTTTCAATCCATAAATAAGAGGATGATAATGCGTTTCAGCGTACTCGAACCCACGTCCTCTTATATTGACAATAACCTCCATTCTAATTAAATTAAAATGAACCATATTTTTAATCTAACCAAAAAAAAATCTAACCTTTTTATCTTTCCATTTAAATTGATTAATTATTTTAAAAGTATTATTAAGCCAAAACAGCCGCATCCAACGTTGAAAGTATCAGCGCATGAGCTGGCAATGTTTTAGCAGTCGGGCGGGGGTCAGTTTTACGACGTCGCCTTCGAAAAGTTCGACGTGCAAGGCATCTCGCGTATTTTTAATGCCACGTCCGACGGGCGACCAATTGTTTCTGACCAACTATTTTAACTTTTAATTATCTAATTAAGTACTTAGATCATACTAATTGCTTATTTATGTCAATGTCTTTTTCCTCAACCTTTGGACTAACATAATTACACTCTATTAATATTCCCAAAATAAAACGTATGCAAATATTACAAAAATAGGTTAAACTATGATTCAATTCAAAGACTACACTTCAAAATAGGTTCATCTCACCAATACCCACTTCATGGTGAAGTATATGGTTGTAAGTCCTTTCAAACTTGGGGTAGATTATTAAATTACTCTTTGTTTTCAAAAATAATTTAAATTTAAATTTTCATTACCTAAATTTTAAAGAGGAAAGAGAAAAACAATTAGCAACATTATCTGTTAATCTCCAACCAAAGTCTTCATAATATTATCTATTAATGTTGAATAAGTCCTCAAATTAGTCATACCAATAAACTAACATCGTGCTCATCATAAACACAATGGAACTTATTGAAACTTTCAGAAATCTTTGAATGTATCATAATCTCAAATGATAAATGCGTGGTGCATAAAATGTAAACTTAGGCTAAGAAGTACTTAATCTATAATATGACATGAGTTAATGGTTGTGTTTGTTGGGAAAGTAAGCAGAATGTGTTAAAAGTATGTTGAATCGACAATTGATTTCATAAAAAAAAGTATAATAAGTTTAAGCGTCTGTGATGATATTTTCGTGTTGATATATTTAAGTTATATTAGTGACGATTGTTGATAAGGTGCGTATTTATGTCTGATTGAATTATGAACTTAGAAGATAAGTGAATAAATAAATGTACACAAATTTCATTATGACGTTTAGATGGATTATACTATATAAACTTTGTTTAATTTTGTTAAAATTGTTAAATAAATAATATGTTAGAAACATAAGCCTAGTATTATGACTTATTCACCTTTGAAACTCAGTAGGTAGTAGTAGAAGATTTTGTTTAGAATTTGGATTGAAAAGTTCAATGAGATTTTAAGTGAAGTATATATGAGATCCTTCTCTATGTTTTGAGAAATTTTGAGCGAATGAAAGAAACAGTAATGCTTCTAGTATGTATTGGTGATGTGTCATTGATCTTGTACTGGAAATGGGTAATGATTGGTGGTATATTTACGCATTTCAAGATCCAATTCGAGATTAGAACCTCGAGCTTAGAAGTATGGTGGAATGTAATATGCGAATGATTGGTGAATCTATAGAAGTCATTAATAAATAGAAAATATGAATCCTTAACGTCACACCATCCTCAAATGATATATAAAGGAGAGTTCTTGACAACACTTATCAATCCATAGCACCCCAATCGAATGAACGCCTCGTACAGTCCTTCCACGTTGACTCTAATAGTCCACTCAACTAACATTCGCCACTCCACCAGTTGCACTAGTAGGAAACTTAATGGCTGAGATCCATGCCGAGCCAACCTCCTTAGCACCGACGCAAGGAGAGAAGACATAAGTAGTTATTGTTGTCTACGCTCTACTAAAATATTACCTCAGCACCTGTGAAATCTTATTCTAACGGCTCTGCGCACCTTGTACAATGCAAACCGCAAGTTTTATAACATATGAATTTTCACGTTGTTGTCATTTTCGTTGGAAAATTTCAAATCTAAGTGATACTATTGAAATGATTTCCAATTTTGTATAAGTTATCAAATAATGTGTGCCAAAATGGTTGATTGTTAAAATTTGTACGTAGTTGTTAATTTGTTAAAGTCAAACATTGTGATGATAAATAATGCATAAAAACAATGAGTAGTGGATCCTGATTGTTGCCCACTCACAAATCTTATTTATTCTATATTCAACGATGTGTTCCTAACCCATGGCCCCAAAAGGCAAAACTCTGTTTTTGGATTAAATAAAACACTTATTTGCTTCAAAAGGAAGTTTACAGATAAGGAGGAATTTAAATAAAAATAATATTTAAAAATTCAATCTTTATATTTATAACCTTTGGAAATAAAATCAATAATCACAAATATCTGGCATTGGACAAGACTTGTCAATGCATGCTGAAATATCCTGACTCATCCCATAATCTCCCCCAAGGTTTTTCATATATACCCTCTACTATCCTACCTAGAAAAGACCTTTAACAACAAAGGACTTACAAGTGTTTCTAACATTTACATGCACCAAATGAGTGAATACATATTGATTGACAAGAGTGTTTAATCGGTTAACCGACTTAAATTTTAAAAAAAAAAATTAATCGAATCGAATTTTTTCAGTTAACCGAATTAACTGAAATTTATATATATATATATATATTTTTGGTTAAAACAAGTATAAAACATATAAAAAATTAACCGATCGATTAATTTATATTTCCAAAAAATTAATCGAACTGTCTGAATACTTATATATTATAATATTATTTATTAAAGTGCATCTTCACCCTTTTTTTTCCACTTCAACTGGATAATGAAGGTTGGAGACTTATGCTTTCCATTTTTTTATATAGAGGATGTACGATAATAGTGAAAGATGTACCACAATTGACAAGTCTTTCAGTTGACAGTGACGTGGTAATGAGAGATGGTAAATTCTAATTGATGTAAGTACTGATTGATCGCTTGGGCATATTCTCAAATGGGATGATGAGTTACTAAGGGGGAGGCAAGTGAAATTTACGTGGTTGTAGAGTCAATTTGGAAAGCGAAATGCAACTGCAGTTTAAAACACTCAACATGATAGAGCTTATTTCCTCGAATCGACCGAAAGAGCACCACCGATAGAAAAGTATGACAATTTAGTTCATTGCATACATTTCCGATTGTTATGCAATTTCTAATAGACCACAAGATATAATTGGGGGTTTGTAGTTTTGGTATTAATGCTAAGCAAGGCGTCCGAGATCGATGAAATAAATGATTGCGTTGTATTATACAAGCGCGGGATGATATTGATTATCATGCTTAGCGTCCATCATTTTTGTTCTACAGACATTCTCTTTTATTAAAAGATAAAGATATAAGCATATGTTATAAAATGTATTACATTATAAAAGTTTTACTAATATACTTATAACACATTTTTAATTATACAAATGGATCGATAATTTAGGTTACATAAATTATAAGAACTATTATCTTAGACGAGTATGATAAAAAATCGATAAATATGCACATAATTTATTTATTTGATGATTTATTCATATTTAATTAATATAAAAATTAACATAAACAAAATTGAATATATTAAGTTTGTACGAGTGTCGTATAGAGACCTGGCGATTATTGCCGTAGTATCGTGGAAGCATATATATGTGCATGCTAATGTTTTTAACATGCGCATGCCCCTTATATGCTTTGACATCATCTTACTAACAAAGTTTTATGACAGTTCAGTTTTGTCCAAGACATTCCACTTCATATGATAAACTGCATGTTAGGATTTGTGCATTTTAATGTAATTCTTTCTCATATATTATTTGTAATGTTTCAAGCCCTTTGAATTAATAAAAATTCACATAAACTAATTCTAATACTCTTTTTATGAATATCTTCAATGGTTTTGTATAAAAAGTAAATGGTAGATTTAACTAATATTAAATTGTATGACAAAAAGTGTTTATAACGTAAAAAATAACTTATATTAGAAGGTAATCTAAATAGCATCCATGGGGTCATGGATGAGCAAGTGACTCATTTAGGACTATTATGTAGTCTATAAGTACAAATGGGGAGATAACTTGTCTTAGCTATCCAAGTTGGATTGACTTCCAAGATAGATATATAGATGTAGTTGTTTGGATGGACAAAACATTGGACTGTACGCAAGATGAATTGATCCTAAATCTGTTTGTGAATTAATTGACTTGTAATGTTCATAGTATGACTCACTTAAATCCTAAGTTAATAACTACATTTGCATATCTTATATACTTTGATACATTACTAATTTACGCATCTCAAAATAGTAAGTTGAAAGTTAGTATGTTGGGTATATGATTTACACATGACATAGATCTACTTCTAATAGTAGAATCTTAGGAGCATTGTATGGTTTATGCAAATGAAACATGGCCATGGGTAATTTGTGTGGACAATAATTTCATCATTATTTGTATAAAGTAATGATTATTTTCATTATAAAGATATGAGATGAAAGTGATCAAATTAGATGAACCAATTTAATTTTAAGAGATCTTTCCTAATTGCATAAGAAGAGTTAGTACTTATTTACATGTTATTTTATAATACGAACCTTGTAAGTCATGGATCAGTGTCGCAAAACATAACTTTGCCTAATGGACCAATTACGAGAAGCAAGACAGACAATTGAAAATCGAATGTTCAAGAATTCATTTCTTCTAGCTTGGAAATGGATCACGATGACCACGACCGCGAGAGGTGCAAGTGTGACTTTTGTTAGACCAATTTACGAGTCTTGGAAAAGTTTCCTCCTTAGGAAATTGCGACTTTTGAAAAGTTCCAATTTTAAAAACTTTCAATATATATATTGATAAAATTCATTTTTACAATAATGATTCGAATGTATGTTATTCTTGAGAAATGTGAACACTTAACTAATAGACCACAATTTAGAGTTCATATTTTTATAAAATTCATTTAGCAACATTTTTTTGGTGATAAACAAAAGAAAAAATTATATCAAATTAAATTGAGTAAAAGTATCGCTAACTTTGTCTTGTTGAAAGAACCCCAAAACTTGATTAGGTGCGACATCAATAACCTATAGGCTTAACCTCCATGCTAAATTCAACTTAGCAAAACAGTCAGCAACTAGATTACATTCTCTGGGAATATATCTTATCCGCCACCGACTTTCAATTATTATTTTTTAGACTTTTTCAATTGGATAACTTTCCTTTTTTGTGCATAAAAGGTCCTAATTAGCTATTTTCTAGAAATGTCATTTTCTGACAATCCGTATAAAGTTTGAACATTTCAATAGTATGTAAACTTTGCCAAGTATGGAATTACTATCTTCTCGGACATATGGTTATGGTTTATGGCACCATAATGGAGATTGGAAAAAAAAAATTGACTTGGTTACTTTGGCCTTTCATTATAGTGCCACACTTGGTTTTATTTAATTTGATTTCTTGGATTAACAGACTCTATTTTTGTGTTGCAGGTCGTGCTCTTGTTGGATTGAAGTGAAAACAGCCTTGATTGATCCAATTCGTCATGGATTAAGTCTTAACAACCCAAAGAAAATAAAACAAATTTTGGTAGCACATGCTGTAAGGAAGTACAACATCAACTAGAATCATCTCCACATATGCAATGGGTTGCATAAGTAGATTTGAAGTGATCAGTCAAACATAAGGATTAAGACGAGATAATTGTTTTCATTTTATCTAAATTTGTAGCCTATAAATAGGGTCCTTGGCAGTCGTTTTTTCAGAAGTTAGTAGAATTGTAAGAGTTGCAGAGAACTCAAGCTTCTTCCTTTGATAGATGTTTGTATAAACTAAGGGTTTTGTGGATTACTTTGTTCAAAGATTTCATAACGTTTCTATCCCATTTTATTTTTATTTACTCTTCATTTTATTATTGTGATAAGTTGACTTTCAAATCTTACTTCTTTTACTATTTATCTTGTTTTGCTCCATTCAGACTTAATTTCCAAATTGGCTGTCCACTCAAAAACAATCTAGGTTGGATTCGTAGTAAGCCTTCTTTCCTCTTGTTATAATCTAGACCTTGGTGCGAAAGCTCGTACGAAAAGTGAGAAAGTTTGGGTAAAAATATACTCGTTTGGATGAAAAAATAATGTCCGTTTTGGCTTTGGGTAAGCTTTTTTTAGTCTAGGCCCGGCCTGAAGTTGCAAAAAAAAAAAATATTGTTGGTGTTTTGCTGCTGTTTTGACACTATTTTGTTGTTATTGTTTGGATATTCTATAACTCTTGTTTATTGTTAATTTTGCTACTATTTTAGAAGTATTTGCTTTTATTTAAGCATAAAAACTTTTTTTAATTTATTTTCAATCTGTTGGGAACATTTTTTAGGCCGGGCCCAAGCCTATCAAACGGGCTTAAAATTTTATTACAACCCAACCTGGCCCATGATCATCTCTATTTTAATCTCTCTTTCTTTTTTCACTTGTTTATTTAATTATTATCTTGTTGAGTTCAAATCTGAGTTTCAAATCATTTAATTCTAATTATATATGTTCAATCAATCATTCGACTAGCTTACTACAACTCTACGAATTACATGTAAAACATTGAACTAATGGATAAATCAATTGAAAAAACAGATTGTATTAATTATTATCCATAATAATTGCATTTTCTTAGAATGATAAGAAATGACCAACAAATAAATTAAATAATTGATTCCAAAGTTAATTTTATTTGAAATAGAAATAACCATTTTTTTTATAAGTTTTATTAGTTTGATTAGATAATTTTTAATTAAAATTATCAATAATGTACAATTTTTTAGTTTAATTAGACACATTTTATGCCATAACGTTTTTAATTAATTTCACTAGATAAAATTTATTGATTAAAACTCTTTCAAAAACTTAATATTGTTGAATTCTAATTTAAATTTAAAGATCGTCATCTACCTAAAGTAATCGAGTTTTGAACTAATCTCGACACCCATAAATATAGAAGTCTATTTAAATACACCAAAGCCAACTAACCATAATTCACCCTAAACCTTGTATATACCCCATGTTTATTATTTTTACAAAAAAAAATTGTCTTAAACCTTAAAACTTAGGAAATAAATTATATTAGGATAATCCTAAAAATTATAGTTCATAGGCATCAATAAAATAGTGTCACATCATTAAATTTTAAAGATAACAAAGTATTATTATGCATTCATCTACATCTAATATTTTCTCTAACTTAATTTAACTTTAATTAAATTACTTAAAACAATTAATTTTTTAAATTATAAACAAACATCTTTTCCATAAGTTAATATTTTTTTGTGCAACCAATTTAAAAAAATAGTAATTTTTGTGTATTTTTTTTTATGTTATTGACACATAATTTTGATAATTATTTTATCATAAACCCTAACCTCAGAACGCTAAACCTTAAACCTAGAACCTCAAACTTCGAAGCTAGGGTTTGGGTTTGAGATTTAAAGAGAATAAAGAATCATAAAATAATATTACATGCCCATACTTATAGCTTGTCAAGTGAATTCTTTATTATTGAACCCCATAATGAAATTATAGCAATGTGTTGCATATAATACACATGATATCCATGTAGTGGCGTTCATCTGGTACCCTCACGTCTCATCGCAATTTTGATAGCCTCGTGTCTATCAGATATCAAACATATTTCGTTACTTCACAAAAAACATGGCTCTGCAAATTTTTTCAAAAAGTAACCTACACTCCGTCGTCTCATTCTCATGCTAGTGAATGAAGCGATATTACATTTCAATTCCCATCTTGTGGAATGTGTTGTATATCTAAACATTCAGTTTGTAGTATGAAAACCTTTCAATGTAAAAATTGAATGCCTAAAATAGCCGACGGAATATATGTTTCCCCTCAACTATATGATCTCCGCAATGAGATAAGCATTTGCATTTCAACCGCTATATCGAGAACGAATTCATAGACCACATCTAACCCAAAAAGTTATGTAGTTGTCTTTTGATTCATCATCCACACCTTTTTGTACAACATGAAAAACCCATTCTTGGCACAAATCTCAACTGTAATAGGTTAATTTTATTTGGCCCAGAGAAAAACAAATAAAACAGATAAATTAAAATAATAAACTCCATTAACAAAACTCCATTTACAAAACTCTAACTCAAACCCAATATTACACCAATCCAATCTCAAAACCTAAAAAAACCAAGCAGGAAAACCTAGAACCCTAAAGCCATCCGTGCCGCAGCCTCCGCCTCGTCAGCAAGCTCGTCGCCCAAGGTCTGACGCCTCTTCTGCCCCTTTCACCGAAATGGCAAGCTAGGGCCGTTGACATTGTCATGGATACCTGCAAAGAAGGAAGAAAGAGAAAAACAGAAGCAGAAAAGCAAAAACAAAAAAACAAATATTTTAATCAATCAGCTATAAAAGCCTAATGAACATATTGTATTTTGATAGAACAAGCATAAGAGAGAATAGAAATTGCAATAGTTCAAACAGAAGGTAGTTTTTTCTTTGTTATTATTATTTTTTTGAATCACGCATATATAAAAATAAATATTTTTTTTTACCTTTTTCGCCTTCATCGGTATCTCCTTTGGCCTGGAAGGCCGCGTCGAAGGATGACCAGAGACCGAAAGGGTCCATTTTTATTGTTGAACATTGACCGGATCTAGGAATTTTGACCCCAAATTCAGGTTCCCCAGAAGACAGGGACAAAAAAGGTAACTTTTTGCAATCTCTGGCCACCGAAGGCGGCAGTCTCCGTCGCTGATGACCGGTGGCCATGAAGGAGACTCACCGACACCAAGGCCGGATAGGGGAGGGTTGAGAGAAAAAAAGAAGAAGGCTTAAAGTTTTTTTTTTTAAATCGAATCTGAAATGAATTTAAAAAAAATAGCTTATATAGGTATTACCAAACGTTGTCGTTTTGGCCAAGTTTCAGAAGTCTCAAAACAGCGTCGTTTCAAGCCTGGCCCGATCCAAATCCCTTGGGATCCGCATGTTTTCTTGACAAGAGTCTAATTGCTGCCCTGGTCCTTTTGCCTTTTAAGTGCTTTTCAATATGGTCTTACTTCTAGTCTTTTTCTTTTTCTTTTTTAAATTATACCACTTAATTTTGATTTTTTTTTATTTTGATGACCATTGGTCATTCTTGGAAACAGCTCGTGTACTAGGGTTTGGAATAATTACCCATTTGGTCCCTATTCCTTTTCACATGTTCTATTTTAATCCTTTATTTTGCTTTATTTATTTATTTTATATAATTCATACTTTAAATTTTTATCTAAATTTCAATTTAATCATTCATGTATTTAGTTTCACCCCTTTAATTACTGTTTTTATTTTTAGCACTTAAAATTTATGTTGTTTATATTTTTTTATTTTTTTTATTTATACATTTTTATGTAGTTATTACATATTTTTATTTATTTATTTATTTAGTTTGGTATTATGATAATGATATGACTATTGCTATTATGAATTAATATTTTATTTATTATTATAGTTGCATTATTATTATGGTATTTATTAATCTATTTATTATTTATCATTCTAATATAGATGTTTTACCCACATGACTATTTTATATTATTTTGCTATCACTATACCATGTATAATGTTTAAATATATTTGTCCACTTTTATACTATGCCTAAATAAGTTAAATGCAGATCGCTTTAAATGTTACATTCATTGTTACTCGATGCATAAAAAAAGAAATTTTTAAAACCAAGTCAATGTTCTTTATTTAGAAATTCGAGAAGTTGTGCCCTAACTTACGGGGTTCGATTTTCTCTTTGAACTTAAATAACCGAACATCCTTTTTTAAAACTAAAAACACATAAGATTTAAATAATAATTAAATAATGAGCAATCTTATTTTCGAGGATTCGAGATGTCGTGCCCTACCTTACGGGACATGACCTTTTCGTTTTGGTTATGTTGAGATAAGAAGGTCTTTTACATAAGTTTTAATTTAGTTAAGCGATATTTTAATCAAATAACATTACGCAAAGAGGGATTGTGTTTTAAATTCTCTTCAAATTTTCACTTCTTGACAGTAAGACATCAAGTAATCTATTAGGTACCAATTTTGGGTGTTATGAGGGTGTTAATCCTTCCTCATACATAACCGACCATCGAACCCATTTCTTGGATTTTTGTAGATGAAAATAATTTTAATAAATCTAACATTTTATTAAAATGACAAAGTTTCGAGGTGATCCGATCACACCTAATTAAAAAGGATTGGTGGCAACTCCAATTTCATTCGTTTTAAAATAAAAGTCGATTTCTAAAAAAGGGTTTCCACATCGACTATCAAAACTAAAATAGATGTCACCAAATTTACTACGACTAACCTAATGATACTGTCGCAAATTATGTTTGAGTCTAATCTTTGAAGATCATGCATGTATACATGCCATTATATTTTTAAAATTCCCAAAGTTCTTTCTTCTTCATAATTGTTTCTCGGGTGGCACACTTTCAGGTTGTGCTAAACATTACGATTTGCTTTCATAGATGGTTGGCGAAGATTCAGTCACTTTCTAATTTACCGACACTTTTGAGGTTGTAGTTCTTTTGATGCAAATTGTAAGCCAACTCAAAATGCACACTATATTCAACCATAAGGAAATTCAAATACAGGATTTCTGGGCATATCAGGAAATTCATGCCCTAAAGTGTATCAGTGTTAATGGTTTGGTAAAAAGATGGGAGTCTGATATATAAGAAAATTCCACTTTTTTCAGACAACAATCATTGAAATGTCTTTAGCCTCAAAATCATTGCCATCTTCGGTTATGGCTTCAATTTCGACTTGGCTTCAGGTTTAGTGAAATCTTTAGTTTCTTCAACCTCATCATCATGATATTTGGGATCCAGGAAAGCATCTAATGGCAACTGCATCTTACTAGAGGTAGACAACTCGACTTCATTTTAGCCTGTTCTTATTGCAGAATGTTCCTTCCATATATTAAAGGCATCTCTAGATGATACTCTGTGATCGGTTCAAAAACAACCAACAATGATGAATTCATCATCATTTGATGCAACTCGTTTATTTGTGGATCATCATTGAGTCCTGAATTTTTGTTTGTTATCCAAATTCATTGACAATTTTGATAATAAAATATGAGCTAAAGAATTTTTTCATATTTTCTCGACACTAAAACTCGTTGCTAACATGTTCAAGCTCTCTGCACACAAGTTGATCGCAATATTGTCACTTTGCCAGTATACAAATGTCTCGACATTTCATCACTAAGGGCCACCTCATAATACTCAAGTCCTCCTTTGATAGACCCAAAAAATCTGAACTTCAGACTTGATGTCCTCTTTGTATCTCTAATTTGGATTTTCCTCCAAATCAATTTTTTCATTTGTTCCAAATGTTAATCAAAGATTGATTGAAATCGAAATAGTTGATCATTATAATCAACTAGGACAATAAATCAATTGGCCACCTTATCTATTAAGATTGTAATATATTAATTACTAGCATTAGAAAGATAATGTTCACAAACTCAATAGTTATTAATAACATATCATTCAACAAAGGAAATACTGAAATAGTAATAAAAATAACATAATATATAACATATTCAAGAAATTTTTATAATACTTATATATAACATGTCATAAAAACATTTACACGAAAAATTGAGTTGTAGTAAAGAGTGATTGAAAAATGTTTATAGTATTTTGATTGTTTTAATGTTGAAATGTATATAATGATAAGATTAAAAAAAAAAAGATTCATAAAGTTCGAAAAAAATTAAATGGGTAAAATCTAAACTCTTATTTCAACATGTAAAAATGTCGAACTCATGCTAGTTAAGGCTAAACTCATATTAATTGAAATACAATATTACGTAGGACATCTATAAAAATGAACATAACCGGAACATCCTGAGTATCGAGTTTAAGGAGTGGACATCTCATGTCCCAGTCCCAAACAATGGAAGTTAGATTTTGCAATGAATCTTTGACATAATAACATCTAAAATTGTTCAGTATTAAAAAATATATATTTTGAAAACTAATCATAAAATATGTTGAGAAAAGAACATTAAAAATTTTAAAACCCTTTTCCCATTGCATAAGGTTTCAAAAGGCTCCATAGTGGATTCTCTTTATATATATATTTCTCTTGTTTGGAAATTTAAACATTTGATGGGGAAAGAGAATATGTATTTTATTGTAAAATTTAAGTTAATTTACATAAAAGTTTTTATATTATTTATACTTAATGGCGGATTTATTAATATAATTAAATTTAAGCTTTGAATTGATCCGACATTTTCTTTTCAATAAAAAATAACACTTTTAATGGAATTTTTAACTTTTACAAATAGTATTGAAGGGGTGACATGTGAGTATAAAATAAATATTACATGTATAAAAATTCCACAAACAATATATATATATTTCTCAAAAACAAAATAACATTTCCATCTGTCTACTATTTTTGCCTTTAGTAGTTTTCACACTTAAAGAAACAAGTAAATTCAGTTTCCCCAACATATGCGTGTAAAAATAAAATGGACATATTAAAACAACTTCAGACAGAGACAAATCATTCAAGTACATAAAAACACTGGTGGTCGGGTCTCTGTTGTTAATCCACAGGCTTGTCAGAAATATTTTATGTCAAAATTACCAAGTTCCAAATTTATATTTTTTATTAGTTGTCGTTTTTGTTTGAGAAACCAAAACCCAGTCGCTGTGTAATTCTTTTCCTTAAATCTCATGGATCACAACTTGTTATCACATCACCAAATATGAACCCAGAAGCAAAAGGATGGAAAAAAAACCAATAATCTATTATTTTCTTGATAAACTTTTTAATCTAAAAACTTACATTCTTGTTGTCGGGGCAACCCGAAAATGATTTGGCCCAGTTGATGCGTGCCCCAGCACATCTGGTGAAAAAAATTGAAGAAGAATCAACAAGGAAAAAAATAAGGATTTTTAATTTAGTCAAGGGGATGATCAGAAGGGATTTGGCCAAAAATATCAGGACATGAATCCCATTTCCCTTGCTCTCTAGCCTCCCAATATCCACCAATAAATCGATATGAATCACTGTTTTTATCCTTTGCAAACCACCTTGGCTTCCAACCTCTCTCTTGCATGTTCCGAGCCTGAATTCGATTTGAAAACAGAAACCACAATAAGACATAAAACAACCTTCAAAAGTATTTGCTAAATCCAGTAGTATAATCAAAAGTACAATTAGTTTTTATTCTTTGTATTTCTGAGATTTGATGCAAACAAATAACATTGATATCAGTGTTAATGAGAAACCGTCTAAATGGTAGACTTCTAAAATCTAACGAAGTATATGAGTTGAAATCCCACAATGCATACGTTCTTTAAGAGAATGAATTCTTCTACTACTTAAGTTCTATACGCAGCTCAGTGTTATAACATTTCAGAAGTCCATATCAACACTTCGATGGTTTTTCATTAATTCAAGTTTACTTGTTTGCACCAAAATCAAGTGCACAATGATTAAATTATTCAGTTCTATGGTACATGATTAAACTGTACTTTTGACTATAGTATGACTGCCTATATGTATACTTTAACTGCTAAATCCTTTAACCATAAAGCAACCAAGAAAAGAAAACCTGGGTTTCCGTGAAATCCTCAGTAGGGTATTTAATAACTTAAGATTGATGTTATTTCTAGCTGTATGCACAACTCATGGTTTATGTTTTCACTACATCGGTGGCATCTGCAGGTTAGTTTTATAAAGCCTTGAAATGCTCTTAGTTGAGCTTTTTATATTATCCTCAACTAGGAGTCTAAATCTTGGAATGAGTAAATCACAACTACGGTTTTTGGAAGAACAAAACCAAGTTCCTAACCCACATAACATCTACATGTAATTATAAATCAATAGTTCATGGGCTCTATAACTCTTCCCTAGCCAATTTGCTTCATTGATACATGGAATTTGTTGCAGAAAAGAAAACTAAAACTTACCTGTCGTTGCCGCCGCTCCAACCGCAGCTTCTCTGAATTTGCCATTTCATACTCCCCGTTTTCCAGATACCTTTGATCAGGTCTCAGCCTTGAATCTGTAGGAGGCAACTTTTCCTGTGTACATTAAGGATATTGAAATCAACATGCCAATTACTGCAAGCAATTCTGAGGGTACCTAGTTGGTGCATCGGTTTCAAAATCATTCCATTTATTTCCTATAGTTTCAAATGAACAAACTAATTTGATCTTTAGGACCAAAATTTCATTACCAAAAATCAAATATAAATCATCAATTCACAAAAACCATCAAGGTATTAGATGTAATTCAGGAATTGTAGGGATAGCCCAAAAATGCAATGAAATATATTTAAGGCATTAGACAGCTGCCTAGTTTTAATCCAATCGAAACTATTATAACAATCACCTTCAGACCAGGAGTGAGCTCATTCAATGTGATGGCAAAACGTGTTAAGTTATATCTGGTGGAGTATTTAGGAGGCTTGCTCCGCTTCCAGAGCAGATGGGTTTCTGACAAAGAGTCCTGTCCTTTTCCCTTTGCAAAACAATCTCCATTCGCATAATGCATGCTCTCATCCCATTTTCCAAATAATGTAGCCACTGTCTTTCCATTTCTATCTTGAACTCCACCATGTACCTGGAATGCAATAAAGTTTTATAAACTGATAAATGCTTATGATGGTTAAAAAGAGGATGATAGAACAATAACATAATTCTATTAAAATAATTTGATATATTTAGTAAATTGATTATTTTTAGGAAGATGAAAGATCACCTGGTGAGGGTTTCTATCTATGATAGACTGCTCCTTGAATTTCAGCTTACATGAATAGTCACGATTCCCCTCTATTCGCATAGTACCATAGTGATCACAGTACATCTTTCCCAGTATGAGATTGTATATTGATGTCGTCACCTGGCAAAAGAAAATCCATTTAAGTTTGGTTACAACACATACGCCTAATCGTTCTTAAATTTTGGAGTTATACCTTACTCCACTTGAACACGTCTCCATCATCAAACTCCAAGGTCAACACACCCACAGGATCTAGCTGAATTGAGCGACCCCAAAATTTGCTCTTTAAATTGCTATCACCCCACAACTTCCATCCTGTACCCTGACAATGACATGCTACAATCATAGGATGATGACTGACCTGACACCAAAAATGGAATAACTATCAGCAACTTCGTGGATAGCATTAAAGCAGAAACAAATTAAAAAAGGACAAAGAGATGAACTGAAAAAAAAATAGCAAGCAGTGTGCTTTTCTTTTGCCAGTACGGATGCTATAAATGATACTGAAGCCTATTAATATTCCCAGTTATTAACACCTAAATGCATAAGTTAATATTTAAGATCGTCTATTAACTACACTTGTAAATTATGAGATTCAAAATCTTTAGCACACACTCCTGTTTCCCCTTACACAAATTCGTTTATGGTTGGCCACCCAAACAATATCATTTTAGGTGATGATTGAATAAATATGCTACCTTATTCCTTACCACCCTATATATTAGCTCTACTCCAGTTGCATCCAAAACAAGGTTGCAACTTTTTGGATTGGTATTAAGACCAGAAAAAGAAAAGGAAGTGACAGAAGAACAATCAAAGAGAAGCAAGCTAAAAAAGGAAATCCTAGCTCTGCCTTTCTGTGAACCAAAGGATCAATAATATACTAAACTTGCACAGCTCATGCAGTACAGCAAATTTGGCATCAGGCGTAGCAAACTTGTTTCAACCACATATCACTGTACTAACCAGGTAAAACGAACCAAATAGAATGTGCAAAGTCAAAATTAAGGAAAATATTTTAATGCATGAAATATACAAGCAAAAAAGGTTTTGATGTTCTATGAATATTGAATTTAATAAAGCAATAGGGAGGTCAAATGAACCAGGCCTATTCTTCAGTCAAAGGTTTGGCCTTTAAAGCAAGATTAATATGCTTTAAAATTTGAATAATGATGTGTAAATGCAGAAAAACAGAAAGTAGAAAACAAGGATAGACTATATCTCAAATACAGCCAAACCTTCTCTGAGAAGAAGCGTACACCTTTATCTGGGAAGTCAGCCTCATATGTTTCTCCTAATAATGGATTAAAGGGTTTGCAAATTCTTCCTTCTGTTGAAGAATATCCAGACACAGCAAATGCAGCCACATTAAGAATTCTCATTAGGTTATTTCCCTGCAAATTTTTGAGGGGAAATTATGAGTCCCAGGGAATCTCACCAAAAATCCAGATTGTCAAAGTTTATTAAGGGAATGAACTGCTAAAAGCATAGCAACTAGCCTTTTGCACAGTCAAGTATAAAATAGGTGTGAAAGAGAGAAATGATGGGGAAAAATCAGGTAAAGCCCTCATGTATACTATGACTACGTTAAAGAAGTGATGTGATTACAGATAAATATAAGCGCAGGAAAATTTTATTTTGCAACCAATGCTCTGTTCTCTAAAATAAAATAATATGGAGTTCAAATACTCACCCTTTTACCCCATTCATATGCACGATCAAGCAGATATGAATATTCCAGATCCTCAAAACACTTTTGAAGAGAAGAGAGAGGCTCATTGAAGTAAACAGGAAGACAAACTTTTGTAAGGTCTTTCCCAATATTCTCCTTGATCATTGACCAAAGACTTACACTTTTCTCCCTTTCAACTGGGTCAGGCAACTTTTTTCGCCGTTTAATGCTAGGAAAGTTACTTCCAACAGATTTGACGTAAGGATCAATGTTGTCTTCAGAATCATCAGCAATAGTACCTTCATCATCAGAAGAAAAAGATGATGTCCGGAGATCAGATCCATTGCTTCTGAAAGAACTTGATGACAAAATGTCACGAGTGTCAAAGAATGTATGATCATCTTCATCAGTTTCTTCTTCTGCAGCGTCAACTCTTTCATTATCATCATCTGAGTCAGTTGAACTTCCTTCTGAGTAAGAATTCAAAGCGAAAAGAAAAAAAATTAACAAAAGAAAGCAGTACTATGAAAACATTTAAGTAATAACAATTTCCATAACCAAACATATAAGAAAGCCATGCACTTGAACGAAGAAGACAGTATAAGCAATTTCTATAACTAAGCAACCAGCTCTATAACAATTTTAATAAGTCAGCTCCAGGAAAGGCCAAGCTTCGGCTGTGGCTCAATGGTCATATACTCCCCCTTAACGGAAGAAAGACCTTGGAGACCATTTCTAAATCCTGCTCCAGCCTATCCGGAAGTCTATCTCTGCACTTAATGACGCATAAGAAAGGGATAAAAGAACGCATAAGGGACAAAGAGCCAAGAATAGCAACTTCAAATTGATGGAAAGAAAATAAACTTGTAAAATAGAACAAGTAACAAGTAATAACAAAGAAAAGGCACAGACATGAACCAGCTCATCTTTTGACAACATAAAAAGAAAGCATTATAAGTTGTCTACAAATAAGTATAGGTAAAACTCAGGCACATGTCTGATAGAATTGAAAGAAAAAAAGTTCCTGAACCAATAGCAAGTTGTGAGCACTGAATATAAACATCAACCACACATATCCCCAAACATAATAAATAATTCAGCATAAATTAAGGGACCAGTAGTTGTAATAAGTACTTCCAATGCCTAGAATCTTACCACTGGACTTGTCTTGCCTTATCATAGAAGAAGCCCCTAGATCAATCAACTTGTTTTGGCTCTCATCAACCACTGTATTCTCCAGATCAACTTTTTCTGTCTACAAAATAAAGTACAAATAGCAGTTTCTTAGCAGAAGACAAAAATGAGAATTAAAAACTTTGTTTCAGAAGTTTTTAATTCTGAAAATTAAGCAATTTTAAGTTTTTAATTCTCCACAAGTACATTTGCATGAAAGTTAAAAAGGAAGTGAAAGTACTTTGAGCAGAGTAATTTTAAGTTACTTTTCCATGTACATGTTGATATTCTCAAGGAAAAACAACACGAAAAGGACACCCCATAAAAGAGTCCCCTCCCTCCCCCCTCCCCCCTCCCCCGAGAAAAAAAAAACAAAACAAAAAAAGAATTACAAATTTTATCTGTACTCATGCTACTTGGTCAAAAGAATGCTCACATGTAATTAAATTATATCAACTGCAAGTTGAGGAATTTTAAAATTCTTCCACTATGAAGTAAAACCTTTGGATTACTCGAAGGCCACACACATCACATTTAATTTGCTCCATCAAATAGCCTACCACCAAATATCACCGATCCAACCACCAGCACAACTGCTACTGTCACCGCCATCAATGCCATACAAGTTCCACAACAAATGTCTCGCTATATTGACATTTATTTTATCTCGAATCAACCACAACACCACCAACATTTTATAAACTAAAGAGATGGAGACATATAAGACCAGACTCCTCTCAACTTCTATAACAGAGTATTAGCAAGAGGCACTACCGCCAAAAAAAAAAAAAATCTCCCCCCCCCCCTCTTATAAAAGCAAAATATCATCAAAATATTCCTTCATGATATCCTAAATATCATACCCCTTTATAATCTCTATGAAGAAAAAAAAAAGGGAAATCAATGAATTTGTTTTGAAAAAATCAATCAAGTTTTAATCAAATTGAATGAATAGGTATTGTATTATAATTAAGATAAACACATACCTCTAATTGACGCAAGGTATCAATGAGAAGACTTTGTTTCTGTTTAAGCAACACTAGATGGTTCTGCAATGCCGAGAATTCACTCTTCATAATCTGTTCACTATCTTGGATAGCCAATTCGTGTACCCTTTCCTGCATCAGCCGTTGCCTCAACTTTTCAGTTGAAACCGCCACATTGTCCATCGGAGCCATGAGCTCGCTATTTGACATCCTAGGAAACATATCTTTAACCGCCTGAAGCGCCTCCACCCACGCAACCCGATCATCCCGAGCCTCGGCTCGTAAATGAAGCCTCTTAGTTCCGGTGAAGATCGAGAATCTCTTATCATCTGATCTGCTCTCCCTTATAGAGGAAACCTGAGAAAAATTCAAGAATCAAATAATTGAAAAACCAAATCAAATTTGTTTTTGTTTTATTTTCCATTAATTCATTAATATTTCTATTTTTTAACCTTTAGGTGGACTTCACCAAAGGGTTTCCGACGGTTTTGGGAATGACGAGAAATGGAATTGCGATGTCGGGAGATAAGACGGAGAGATTCTTCGCCGATAACTTTGGATCCTCTTTCCGTTTCTTGGCTAACGACGATTTTATCAGGACCGTGGATTTTATAATATGATAAAACTCCGTCCTGCAAAACGAACCATCTCGGTTTCCAACCTTTCCCGTAATTCACCCATTTGTAAAGCACTCCCGATATTCCGTTCCCCACGATGTTGTTTATCTTCACATCCACTTGCGGCGGAGGAGCCGGAGCCGGAGCCAGATTCAGAGCCTTCGAAACCTCTCTTCCCAACGGTGTCCCATTTCTCTGGCTCATCCGATTCAAATCCACGCTACTACTACGGCGATGTTGATTGTTCTGATTTTGATCGGACTGGCACAGGATTTGGACCGTAGATCGAACCGAGTTGGATCTAAATGAAGAGCCGGAAGAGGAAGTGGTCGTTACGGTAGTTACAGGTGGATGAGGAGGCATGGCGACGTTGTCGGGTAAAGGTTTGACTGGGGAATGATCCGATACGGTGGAAATACAACAGAGAGGATGCATAGAATTGAACTTGCTTTTCTTTTTATTTAATAAAATGAAAGAATTAGAAGATTCCAGTAATGACGACGGCTGACGTCGCGTCGGAGCACGGTGGTTGCAGTTAAGCTTTTCATGGAACTGTTATTTTTTCTTGGATTGGCGTTTTTCAAAAGATTTCCTTTTCTTTTCTGCAGAACAATTTGCAGAGACGGTTACAAAATGACAGAAAAAAAAAACGACGGCGTTTTGAGCAAAGAAATTGGGCGTTGGAGTGAAGTTCGGCGGAGTATCCCGTGAGAGAGAAAAATCCGGTGAGGTTGAGTACTGGTTTGATTTGAATGAAGACTCTTAATAACGACGCAACGGATTGTCGATTTTTAAGGAGCTAAAAATCAGATAAAATTAAATTTGATGATTTGTGTGTATACATATTTTTTTATGGATTTATATCTTTTTTTTGTCATTTTAATTTAGATATTTTATGTATAAATTTTAATTTTTTTTGTCATCAATGTATTTTTAACTTATAATAATGATTAATTTTTTCGTCGTTGAAATACGTACAAATCGAATTTTAACCACATAATTAAAAGTTGAGTTGAGAAACCATCACATCGTATCTCTAAGTTGATCTCATTTATATTTTTGTAAATTTTATATAATAAAATTATTAAAAAAACAATATAGAAATCAATTATGTGTTTGGTTAAAATGATAAGGTTAAGATAATAGAAGTTTTTCGAGATAAAATTTTATTATAATAATATATATTTTTTAAGATAAGTCGAAACTCAATTGAAAGTTGGTATGAACTAATTTAAAATTTTAAATAATAGTATATAACAGAAAATTTTAAAATTGAAATATGACAATTGGATTGGGAAATAAAAATAATAGATATTATCTTTTAAGTTAAGGTAAGTTTAGATGGACGATTAAATTCGGTGTAGAATATTCATTCAAACCCACCTGTAGAAGGAAGGGCGTTGGATTGAATGCGGAAAGAAGTAGTTGAAGGGAAGAGTGGGACGCAGTGAGAATAAGAAAAGTGGAAGAAGGAGAGAAGGAAACGTGGAGGAAAACGAATGGTTGGAAAGATTGACATGAACTAAGCTGAAAGTAGGCTTTTGAGTGTACTAAATAAGGATAAAAGTGGTCCAATTTTCTGTATGCTACTCTAGTGGTAGTTTCTAAATCTTGACTGTCATTTTGCTCCACTCAACGTTACGTATTGCCTCTATTTGTTTTATTTATATCTTTTTAATTATATATTTTATAATTTATAAATACAATACAATTATAAATATAAAACCAAAAAAATTGAATCAAGTTCATACGTTACTTACGCACCCCAAATTTATCGACTCAAATATTCAGAACTTTTATCTTCACCAATAATGTTAATATCTCATTAGTACATGTGATTGGATATATTTATTAGTGTTATAAAAATTTTGATAACATATGTAACGGATACAATTTGATTTTATTTTCTTTTATTCTTCATTTTTTTTTACTTTTCAGTTCGGGATTTGTGATTGTTTCTTTTAACAATATTTTCTTCAAAATTCGAAACTATATTATTTCTATAGGAATGCAATATATCTTACAACTATACCTAACAATTGTTAAATATGATGCAATTTTTTAGAATACATCACGATCATCGTACTGTATATTTTAATATTACTGTTGTAGTTACATGATCAGGGATGAAATGAGGCCCTTTTAGCTCCTAGAAGGTTTAGTTTCCCTTTTTGTCCCTCTTAAAAATTTAGGGTTCATTTTTAATGATTTTAGCATTGATGAAATAAAAAATTATACTTTTGGCTCTTACAGAAAATTATTTATTCAATTTAAATCGCTTTTAACTTCTCCAAAAATTTTAAAAATTATCTCGACCAACCAATACAAGATTTTTTTACTTCACCCTTGTACATTATCCTTTTCTTCTTTCTATTAGATTTTATTGGCTACTAGATCTATCAATATTCAATGTAAAAATTGTGATTTTGATCTTCAAAATTAGCACACAAATAATTCAGATAATGTGGCTCTTTTTTTTTTATTTCTAAAGATGGGATATTAGAAAAGTTACATATGAGTAATTTGGGAACCATAACCCTAATATATAACATTTACAGATTAACTCTAATTTCTAATCAACCCATCATCAATTAGAAATTAGTTACTAGAGTATCTACACATATTTAACCCATATTTTATTTAATAAATAAAGCTCAATAAATCTTAACCAAGTTAGACCACTTTTAATTTGGACTAATCTTTTATGATAATAAATAATAACATGTAATTACTATAATTATATATGTGATGCCTATATTTTTCAACAACCTCCCACTTGGACCACATATATATTAATTACTTTAAAACCGAATTATTGCTTACATGTAAAACCGAATAATCGTCACATGTTTATTACCACAGTTGCACATGTAATTTTGTTAAATATTAACCTTCCTTTAGGCCAATCAATATTAATGTAACTTAAGTTACATGCACACAACCTTTCATATTTTAAAACAAAATAATTTCAATAACAGAGGTCACTTTGGCAACTTATTATTTCAATTAAGTTATTTAAATTTAAAATTTTCATTACAGTTAAAGGTCAAAACTAATTTTTTTTATTGCTTTATAAATTTCAAAATAACTCAAAATAAGGTTGTCTTAATGCCACCATCAGAACCAAAAACCTGAATTTGATGAATTTAATTAAATAATAATAATGATGAATTAGTCATAGAACGAAAACAATTCCTTTTGCCGACTAGACAATTCCATCATTACAGTGTTATGACTGATGCTTAAAAAAACATAATTCGTTTAGATATACACTAAAGCATTCAACATTAAAATTCCCAAAAAAGAAAAACATGGAATATGCAAATAAACAAACAGCAATAGAGCATGCTCTGAGAGAAAAACATCACCAGAACTAATAATTAAAAGTCAACAAAAAAAAAAGAAACCAAAGAAAAATTCCAGCAAAAACTCAAATTCCCAAAGTATATGAATAACATGTTTGTTATTGATTACTCACTTACCATATGCAAATCATAGAGAAAAGCAAAAAAGGGTAACAAAATAAGTGAACAAATAAGGTAGACCACCCAAAGTCCCAACAATAATATATTTATCAAATACACTATAATAACCCAGAAAAGTTCATTAGGCCACATGTGCATACATATGACATCATAATCATAAAAAATTAGTAATCCAATATTATAAACTATATGATTTTTTGAAGTTTTTTTCTTTTTTAAAGGAGGTGGAAACAAAAATTGAAGGCATGACCATGACTTTCAAAGAGCATGGCAGCGACTTTAAGAACGCCAAGAAGTTGATATTTAGATGGATTGGTATAACAAATATGGCTGAAATTACAGCAAAAAGGAGCAAATTCGAGGGATGATCGACACTTAGCAGCAGTAAATTGGAACGAAATTAATGGCAATTGGCAGTGCAATTGGAAGAAAGATTAAAAAGTTAATCAAGAACCGCATAAATCATAAACTTTGATCCTTCTAATAGTATATGAAAATGTTAGATCAATTTATATTTATAAAACCCTAAAACTTTAATTTAAATAATCAAAACCCAAAATTTTTTATCAAGTATCTCAAAGATTCAACATAGTATATAATTGAAATATCATAACCATAAAATTTAAAAATAACAAATCAATCCAAAAATAATAAAGAATCAATTCGTGCTCAATGATTCAACATGATGAGCTCTGGTACCACTTGTTAGAACTGTAAAACCAATATCTGATATAAAATTTTATTAACCATGATCTATCATGTTAAATCATCAATAACAAAACTAAATACGGAAGTGTACTTGAATCCGTTGATTTCTTGAAATATTCAATCTTATGGTTTTGATCTTTCAAATTACCACACAAGTAATTCAGATAATGTAACTCTCTCTTTTTTAAAGATGAGATATTAGAAAAGTTACGCATGTGTAATTTGGGGACCATAACCCTAATATATAAGTTTCGTGCATTAACCCTAATTTCTAATCAACCCACCATCAAGTAGAAATTAGTTACTAGAGTATCTACATATATTTGATCCATACTTAATTTAATAACTAAAGCCCAATAAACCTTAACTAAGTTAAATCACTTTTAATTTGGATTAATATTTTATGTTAGTAAACAATAACATGTAATTACTATTATTATATATGTGATGTCCATGTAACAACCCGTTTTCAGTGAAATCAGAACAATGATTTCGGGACTACAAATCCGAGTTAGAAAGAAAATTTATTTTAATATTATTGTATGGTCTGCATTATGATAGGAATGACGTACAAAAATTTCGATAAGAAAATTTTACCGATTTCATGTTTAATTATAGAAAGGACCAAATTGCATGAAATGCAAAAGTTGAATTCTAGTAGCTAAAAGGATTAAATAGCTATAGAATTCAAAATTTGAGGTCATTATATGGCAATTAGGCCATTAAATGGAGTTAGTAGATATTTATGATGATTCATCCATGGAAAATTAGAAAAAAGAAAAGGACTAAATTGGAAATTGAATTAATTAAATATGGGAACAACCTAATATCATCTTATTTCATCATCTTCCCCAAATTAAAATACATGGAAACCCTAACTAAGAGAAAGTGAGTTCAAGCAAGTTGTTTTGGCTGAATTAGGTATGAATTCTTGTCTTGTTTTTTAGTAATTTTTATATTTTCGATATCGTAGTAACCTAATCTACCTATTTTGGGGATTAATTTGTAAAGTTATCAAAGTATTAAAAGTTTTCCATGGATGAGTATGCTGAAATTTTGAAATTTATGGTAGAAAATGAAAGGTTGTTGATAGATAAATAACTTTTGTAAAGGAAATTTTTATGAAATTATTATTTAAGGACTAAATTGTAAATATGTAAAATTCATGGGAAATTTTTGAATTTTATGAATTTCATGGGCTGTAAATGTTATATAAAAATCGGTTAGGTTTGGAATAAGGATTAAATTGCATGAATTTCATTTTCCGAGCTTAGGGATGAAATCGTCATTTATTAAAAGTATAAAGGCAAAATGGTAATTTTTCCTAGGATATGAATTGGATGAAATTGAATGTGAATTTTATTAAAATGAGTTAAATTTACTCATATAGATCCGGATAGACCTAGTTCGGAAGTGGATCAAAAAAAATAAAAAGTATCGGATTAGTAGCCTACAAACACAAACAATTATCGAGGTAAGTTCGTGTAACTAAAATGTATGTTTATATGTTTAAATTGAATGTTATGATTGTGAAATTTATGATTTCCATGTATAAACATAAATCACATATCCGATAATTTCTAACAAGTGTTAAGTCCTGTTTAAATAAAGGAAATTCGATGGATACAGGATTTCTCGTGTTGGTTGTGGTCCTGCATATGTTGCGAACACACCGTAGCTCTTACGACCATCCTGTTATAAGTTCTCTCGAGCTTCCCGTTATATGGTTCCTACGAGCATTCTGATCGGTAGTAGTCTTGCATGTGTTGCGGACTATCGCAGCTCTTTGTGAGCGTCCTGTTATATGATCGGTTGTGATCCTGCATATATTGCGGACACAAACGCAGCTCTTTATAAGCGTCCTGATATAGGCACTTTGTGAGCTTTCTGGTATGGCTCGCTTGAACTTCTTGTTACATGGCTATCCAGAGCTCTCTGGTAATAACTCTTCGGAGTTACCTGTTAAGCTCAATGAGCTTCCTATTTTAAACTCTTATGAGTTTCCTGTTATAGCCCAGATAAGCTTCCTATTACATGGCTGACATGAGCATCCTATTATATGGCTCGAGAGAGTGCTTCCTGATTATGTGTTGACGGATCACGGTTTTGTACACCTGAATATGAGTTGACGGATCACTGTTTTGTACACCTCGTGTGTACTACCTGGGTACCCATCGATATTTCAATGATTCAACGGACAAAACTCTTGATGTGAGAAAATCTAAGATTTGAATAAATTATATATCGAATATCACTGAAATACCTGGAAATTGTTACACGATGAGCTCATATCTGTATTCATAATAATCATGTGAATTTCATGACTAACTTGTTTGATGAAAGCATGTGTTTAGGCAATTAGCCAAAATGTTTTGGATGTATGTTTGTATGCTTACATTGAATGAACATAATTGGTAAGTTAAATTCTTGTCATACGAACTTACTAAGCATTAAATGCTTACTCTGTTTATTTCCTCTATTTTATAGTACTCGGAAGCTCGTAAAGGTTGGAGCGGTCCTTTAGCTCAATTTGGTATAATTAGCAAAACTACTTTTAATATAACAACATGTATAGGCTAAGTTAGACCAAATGATGAAATGCTTTGGTTGTAATAGCCATTAGAATGGCTAGTGATGATATATTTTGTGTATATATAAACACGAGTTTGTACTATGTTGATATAAGTATGCATGAAGTGGTATAATAGGTACAAGCATATTTAAATGAATATTTGATCAAAAAAGTAAGATGGATACTTGAACATATGTAGTAGTATATCATGCATAAGATTGGTTTTGGCTTGGCTTTAATGTCTTGAATTGGTTGGTGAATGTATTCAAGTGTTGTTGTAGGTTGAAGGCAAATTTAGGTGAGAAAAGTGGCCTTGAAAATGGCCTATTTTCGTCTACACGGGCATATGTCTCAGCCATGTGTGTCATACGGTTTAGCACATGGGTGTCTGACTTGGCCGTGTGACCCCTGCACCTAAATTTGGAAAGTTAAATTTTCCACACGGCCTGACACACGTGCGTATGGCTGGCTGTGTGATCTAAATCAGAGAGTTACACGGGTATGGACACGGACAGAGACACGGCCGTGCACCTCATATCCAATGCCTACATGGCCTAAGACACGGTTGTGTCACTTGGCCATGTGAGTCTCACGACCTAATCACACGGGCGTGTGTCCCCAGCATCTAAGAATTTTTTTTTGAAATTTTGCGAAATTTTTTTTGAGTTTTCGATTTAGTCCCGACTTGTTTCTAATGCATAAATTGGGCCCCGAGAGTCCATTTAAGGGACAATATGATTGAATATGATTGGTTTCGGATATGAATAGTAAATTACATGAATTAACTGTATTTGTTCTGTAAACTCCGATAGTGCTATGTAACCCTATTCTAGCGACGAAAATGGGTTAGGGGTGTTACAGTCCATATTTTCCAACAATAGATACTCTAATTGACATATCTAATTATTTTTTATTTTATAATTTGTGTACTTTTATTGTGTTTTTTATATTAGGTTTTTTTTTGTAAATTTTGATATGTTGATAATTTGTTTTATATAAATTTTAACATGTTAATATATTTTTATCATGTTTGTATTATTTTTAATTATGTTTTGTTTTATTTATTTTATCTTGATTCTTGTTAATATTGTGTAACAAGATGTGCATTTGGTGGTTGATGTACAGATGTGCATTTGGTGGTTGATGGTGGTTTACCTAAAGCTCGAAAGAAGGATAGATGGATGAAGATTGAAGGTGTCTTAAGAGTATGAGAGTTGTAGGTGGTCTTTTAAAAGAGGTGTAGTGGAGCCTTATGTTTCCCTTATTTTTCTCTTGTGTTGAGAATGAGAGAGCCCCTTATAAAGTAACAAAGAAAGGTATATATAGCCATCAAGTCTTGTAAAACAAGTGCGTATCGCATAATGGTTATGTGTAGTCATATATAGCCTATGTCCCCGTAGCCATACAACACTTGGCAAAGTGAGATGTCAAGAAGGTCATCTCTAAGTTGACTGAGCAAGGTCTCTGTGCGTGGTGGTTGACTTGGAGAGGTTTTCCAAGCATGGTGGAGATGTATAACATTAGCCTCCTTTGTTGACTTGGAGAGGTTTTCCAAGCATGGTGGAGATGTATAACATTAGCCTCCTTTGTTTAATGGAAAAATATATAAAGTGACCTTGCTTAAAACAAAAAAGTGTTGAGTAGTCTTTGTACTAAGGGAGTCTTTATGTTGTTAGGGAGGTGCTTTTAATAAGGTCTTGTTGATATAAAGAGATTCTTTTTAGCAAAAATTTATGCATAGTTCTATTTGCAAAATCGAGAAAAATACCAAAAAGTTTGTAATTTGATTGGTCTTGCAAAACTTAAAAGGGTCAATTAAAAAGATGTTAAGCTTAAAAGGCTAAACTACCTTGAAGGCAAGTGAACCTAATGTTGAATTTGGTGTCCTAAGTGTAGTACTTTTATCAATATACACTTGTAATTTTTTGAACAGATTAATTAATAAAATAAAATCATTGATTACAATTAATATACTTTGTATTATTGTCCTCAAATAGTTTTTGCGTGCAAATCAAAAGTTTTTCATTGGTTGTCTAAAAAGATTTAAAAAAATCCAAATTTAATTTAATTAATTCATAAATTATTTTTAAAATGCACTATTAAATAAGTTTGAGATTCAAAATCAATATCCCAGTTCATTTTTTAATCTCAAACAACAACGATAATATTTAGATTATGACGCATTTTCGATATGAGTAAAAAATTATTAATAAATTTATAAAAAAGTTAAAATTAAAATAAAAAAGAGCTTTAATTGAGATGATAAAATTAAGTTTATAGATATAATGAAGTCCTAAATTTAAATTCAATTCATTATTATGCACATGTCTTCAGGCGACACAAATGGGAGTAGATCTGGGACTCCAATGGGTTGAGATTGGGGGAGATGCTCTTACAATAATAAAAAGAGAGAGATGAATTAGTGATTAGTGCCTACAGTTTTCCATACCCGTTGTTTCTCATACACTTAAGAGAAAGAAATGGGTTGGCTCACATCTTAGCAATGGAGGGTTTGGAGAGGAAAGAGCAAATTTATCTGTTAGGAGACGTGTCGTCGTTTGCAAGGAGGAAAATGAAGGAGGAGGGCATCTTAACCTGTCGGTGAAGCATTGGGCAAAAATACGGCTTAAATGGTACATTGGGGAAAACGACAATCAATTCTTTAAGAAGCTGAAATGGAAATGATAGAGATAAAGAGAGGAGGCTTCTTAGGGTCAAATCAACTGGGTAATTAGGGGTTAATTTTGAGAGCCCTAGAATGCCATTGATTTTAGTGGTTTTCATTATTTTAGTTAACTTTTTATTTTCTTCTTTGATTATTGTGTAGTCAAGATTTTATTATGTTAGTTTCTCATTTAATAAATCATTTCAAAAAAGAAATATAAAAGATAATATTTTATTACTTTAAAAATTAAAAAAGTTTTAATAATTGAGTAATTAAGTTAGAAATACGATTAATGAATAATAATTATTATAATTACAATTTTTTGAGATGACAAGTTCACCATGATTAATCGTGGGAGCACGAATGCTAATGATTGTAGATGTATCCTTTTTTTTAATTAGGGTTTACATATATATTATTATGGATTTTGTTATTTTTTTTAATCTTATAAATAAAATCAAAGATTCATTCATGAAAGTTCTGTCTCTTGGCTAAAGAGTGAGACTAATTCTGATATGTTGAACTAGAAGATTGAAGACTTTGTCTTTTGCAATGATAAACATTACATATAGGGAACATATTATATTTTTTAATAAAATATTCAACCACCATTATCTGTAGTTATTTGCTTACATGTTCGAGAATGGCGGTCCAATCTTAAATTACTGCTTCCCTTGGTTTGGTTATGTTCTCCACTGAAAACTAATAATTAGGGTTTTTTACTAGAATAAATTTAAAAAAAATTATATACTGAAATAGGTTGTCAGATAGATTAATTATTGGAATAGTATGTTTTTTTTAATGGAGCCTATCTGAAAGGCGCCAATGAATATTTTATATTGAAAAATTATTTTTTTAATGGCGCCTATCAGATAGACACCAATAAATTTTTTATATTAATTTTTTTTTCTTTTAATAAAATGTCATTAATTTTTTTCCCGGGTCAGTATATGACTCGGGTATAGATACGAGAGCAGTGGCGCCTATCTCAGAGGCGCCAATGGTGGAGCCTATCTGAGAGGTGCCACTAGTTGTGCCATGTTGAGAGGCGCCAATGGTGGGGCCCACAACTGCTTATTTTTTCCCTATATATATCCTTGAAACACAGACATAAATTTTAGCAGAGGAACGGAAATAAGAAGATAGGGAGAAGAAAAAACTAAAGGAAAACAAGAAGAAGGATAATGTATTTTGGTTTATTTCTTTTTAAATAGAATGTAGAGTCTTGTTGGTAATTTTATTATTTGAAAGTTATTTTGTTAGGTTATTAATTTTGTTATCTTCTGAATGAAAAATTTTGCATTAAAAATTTTATGTAATTTTTTTGCATTTCGAAACTATTTTAAGAATTTTTAATTTTTTTAACAGATCTAGTATTGAAGATGGAGAATCAGTTTTTTGTATGCGTTTATTTCGATGGAGAAATTTTGACAACACCGTGGGATGTATATTTGAATGTTGCAAACAAGTAGCAATGAGATTTAATAGAAATATCTCGTTTGATGATATGAAGGAAAAATTAGTGAACAAATTTATAGATGTTGTGGGAGAAGGATATCAAAACTTTTCTACAAGTTTCGAGTTTCGACAAATCCAATAAAATTTACCAAAATGGAACTTGTAGACGACGAAGACGTGGAGACAATGGTCGCTCTTTATTGTGGGACTCGGAGCAACCAAAATGCACCGATTCAGTTGTTTACTGAGTTAGCTGGTGTGAAGGCAACTGAAGATCCCAATCCATTAGATGAAGATGGAGTTCAAGCACCGTGTATAGTGGTTCCACTATCGTATATTGATAGTCAATCAACTATACACGTGATCAATATTGATCTTAATACTGCACCCGAGACTGATGTGGTTGGTGGTGATGTACACTACCTGCTCACCGAATGGCCGTATATTCTGATCCAGAGGAGTTATTCGTGGGCCAGAGATTTGAAAGTAAGGAAGAATGCATATTTGCCATTAAGCGGTATAACTTGAATATATCAGTAGACTACAAAGTCATCGTGTCTAAACCAACATTATATATTGGAGAGTGTTGGAGGTCGGCAGAAGGCTGCAATTGGCAGATACGAGTTGCATTTATCCAGAAGTCGCAGATGTGAAAGATACGAAAATTTGTTAGGCCTCACACATGCACTTCAACACGTATGACAGTAGGTCATCAAAAACTTGACTTAAAAACTATTTGTACGTGCATCATGCCAATGATGAAAGACATGCCAACCGTTAAAGTTTCGGTACTGATTGCCGAAATACAAGCACGATTCCAGTATCGGGTATCATACCGAAAGGCATGGATAGCTAAACAGATGACAATGGAGCAATTGTACGGAGATTTCGATGCATCGTACAATGAGCTACAAAGATGGATAGCCGTTATGAGGGAACACGTGTCGAGGACTGTCATTGAGTTGCAGACACAACCTTATTACTGGCCGGATGACCAACTACAATCAAGAAAAAGAATTTTCCATCTGATGTTCTGGACGTTTGATCAATGTGTGAGTGCATTTCCCCACTGCAAACTGTTTGTGCAAGTAGATGGAACCTGGCTATATGGAAAATACACACAGATCCTACTTTTTGCGGTTGCTCAAGACGGCAACAGGAACGTGCTCCCGATAGTATTTTCCATTGTCGATAAGGAGAACATGGAATCGTGGGAGTTTTTCCTTACCAACTTGCGGAGGTATGTTATTAGCAACGATAAGATTTGCATCATCTCCGATAGAGGGAAATGATTAATTGCAGCCATTAGGCATTCCGGCGTACCATGGAGATCCGTTTACTATATCCGACACATTGCGGCTAACTTCCAGCGAGATTATAAGAATGCAGTCTAGAAAAGACAAGTTGTGAGAATGGGTAAATAATTACCTTATCTTTTCAATATAAGTTTTAATGTTTTAGAGCAATACTGTAACTTATATTTTCTTAATACATATGCAGCGCACAAGCTAGAGCCACACATTTTTCGCCAAAGAATGGCCCGACTTGAGAGTGACATAGAGGGTCAAACCAACACATCTTTTCGACAGTGGTTGGGTACCATAGAGCTGTGGCAATGGGCTCAAAGTTTTGACAAGGGCTTTCATTATAGTCAAATGAACACAAACTTAGTGGAAGGGATCAACGCTGTATTATTAAAAACACGGCATCTTCCAATTTCATCTGTCTTCTCGGCTACGTTCTACAGGTTAACTACCTTGATGCCAAGAATGGGTCAGCAACAAGTCAACCAGATGGAGGCGGGACACGTCTTTGTTGAAGATGTTAGGGATGCAATGGTTGGAAACCGTCGGAAGGCGAGGTCAATGACAGTAGAAGTATATTCACGATATAATGAAACGTTTCGAGTTACAGAGACCATCGGTCGTCGACCCGGTATACCACCTAGGTCCTACAGAGTTGATCTCCGAAACAGACGGTGTGATTGCAGGAGGTTTCAAACACTTTATTATCTATGTGTACATGTCGTGGCAGCTTGTGCTAAAGTTGGGCTCAATGTAAAACAATTTATCGAGAAGTGTACACCATCGAACGCACGTTGCGTGTATGGGAAAACGAGTTCCCCATGCTTCCTGACCTATCTACTTGGGAGGTACCTCCGACGACCTTCGAGCTTGTCCTAAACAAAATGTTGCGTAGGAATCCGAAAGGTCTTCCGCAATCATCCAGAATCCATAACGAAATGGACATTAGGGAGAAACCCGACGGGAAGCTATGTGGCATATGCAGGTTAGCCGATCATAATCGGAGTAAATGCTCGCTCCGAAACTACCATGTTGGACAATCGTCTCAATCAGGTAGAAATTGAGATGTAGTTCATTACATGTTGAGAGGATTGAATCACAAATTTGTCTACAATTTGTTGCAATTAATCTAATTTGAAATTGCAAAATAAAAAAAACTATAAAATTTTATTTACAAAAAAGGCAAAAAAGTCATTATATAAATACACAGTTGACTATTTAAATTGCAAAGGCAAAAAAAAATTAAATTGATAAATAAAATGCCAAAAAAATTGATTACATAAATATGAAGTTATTTATATTACAAAACCCCCTAAAATTGATGGTTTGATGGTGTGGTTATAGGGATATATTTTTAATAAAAATAAAAAAATAAAAAATTCATTGGCGCCTCCCTATGAGGTTCAATTAGTGGCGTCTATCTGACAGGCGCCACTCGAAAACCTATTTTTTACCCGTATTTTAACCCGTTGACCATATTTTGACCCGTATTTATATTTAAATATTTTTAATAAAAATAAAAAATAATATTTTATTTAAACCAAAAAAAAATTAATATAAAATATTCATTGACGCCTCTCAGATAGGCTCCATTAAAAAAAACATACCATTTCGGTAATTAATCTATCTGACAACCTATTTCAGTATATAATTTTTTTAAATTTATTTCTATAAAAAAAAACCCCTAATAATTACGATTAATTTTAAAACCCAATCATTTATTTGATTTTAATCTTACATTCTTTGAGTTATCATTGGTACTATATGCTTGGTTAAGATTATGGCATATATCTCATTTATTTATTTTAAAATTTTAAAATATATTTTAAGACCATATATCATATATAAATTATGTTCTAGTTTCTCTTATAATCGTATTCGTTTTATTGTCTAAAACTAATCATGTCTAAATTAAATAATTTAAATTTAAACTCTAAATAAATAAATTAAAACCCTAATTAAAAAAAATTTCAAATATAATTAAGATTATGATATATATCTCATTTATTTAATATTTAAGTGTTAAACATATTTCAAAGGGTACATATAATGTATATTTTTTTGGTTAATGACGATTATTTTCATCCATTTTTATTCGAATAAAATAATATTCAAATAAAATTTTTAATAATTATGACTCTAGAAATTCAAAATTCACTCTACTCCTCCCAATGTACCATATTTGTTTACTTAGAGTGAGTTTGGATGGACGGTACATTTATCTGCGGTTAGTGTAAAAACAACAGTGACGGTGAGATTAAATATTATAGCGATACTATGGCGTGAGATAAAAAGTAAGCTAAACGCACAGTATCGCACCCAATCAATCGCCCATCCAAACCCACCTTTAATAAAAACTTGACTTGGCCAAAATAGTATTAAGATAAAATAATTGTTTATACTTGAAATGTAAAAAAAAAACAACAAAATCTTTTAATAAATCCAAATAAAATATGTAATCAATGATGAGGTGGTGGTGTATGATCCACCTCTTATAATTATTGATATTGATAGGTGGCTCTGCCGGTGTGCGACAGCTATATACTCTAATGCCTATGGCATCATGTCTTTGACCATCCCATTGTACGAAAAGAAAATGAAACCCTAAATAAAATGTCAATTATTCATCTAATTTTACTTTACCCCTTAGAGAAAATCTTTGCATGCGGGTGATCCGATCGCACGCAAATTTATACGGATTTGGAGAGAGAAACAAAGTAACAAATGCCTATTCTTTTTACGTCAAGTGTTGGTGATTCCTCTTATTGCTAAAAAGAGAAATTAAATAAATTTTTTAAAAATTATAAAGTGATTTAATTTTTTATTATGTACGTAAATGACCTGAAATGAATGATAAAAATAGGTGGAGTCAAAAAGATTGGTGTAAACCACTTACCATGCCAATCAACTTATTTGACGTCACCTATATAAATATCACCTTTAATATCAATATTTTCGTATATTTTATGAGGCATAAAATAAATTTTGTGGAAGAATCAATCTATTTGGCATGACTAATGGTAGAATAGTGGTGGACTAATGGCAGCATAGTGGTCATGCCATTCTCTATAACACCACCAAATAAAAAAATAATTTGAGTTAAAAAAATAAAAACCACTTAAAAAAAAGTGGTGACACCAATCCATTTGGCTCAACCATTATTCTACCATTGGTTACGCCAAATAGATTGACCCCTCCACAAAATTTATATTATGCCCCCTTAGAGTACACAAAAATATTGGTATTGGAGGTGATATTTATACGGGTGACGCCAAATACATTGACTCCTCTCAAAAAAATAATTTTTTAATTTTAGCATCCAATGATTGGTTGACGTGGCAAGTGGCTCACACCAATCTCTTTGGCTCCACCCACTTTCATTATTCATTTCAAGCCATTTACATACATAAAAAATAATTCTTTTAGCTTAGCCCCTCTCCAAATTCTTTTTGTTTTATCTTAGCTTCACCCTTAATTTGGAGAAGCAGTTAAAGTTTTTAATTGATATTTATCATTACTCTTCTTTTACGTTTTGTAAAGTACATATAATTTTAGCTTCATGTGTAATTAAAATTAATTTATTAAAAATATCAAACCATATTATCTCTTCTAAAATGAAGTAATTTAAAGATGCCTAAATCATGCATGTAATAGATGATATCAAATCTTGTGAATTATATCAATAATGATCTCAATAATCATATTGACAATGATATGTTTGACTAAGATCTCCGTGGGAACACTTTAATGATTTTAACTTCCATATTAAATGTGCATCAACACTTTTTATATCACACTTTCGGAAGTGATAATTATTTAAAAATAAATAAATTAAACTGTCTAGACACGTTACGGTCGCACTTCACGTATCTTATGATTGTACGTTCTCTATAACAACATGCCACGCTACATTACAAGACAAGAGGGTTTTTCCTATAAATATTCCCTCCAACAATAGAGAAAGGATCGAAACCCGTTTTTTCCTTTTCAGCACTTACCTTCGTCGATGTCTAGTTGGCCTCGGCCCTCGTGTCTCTTCTAACTCTTCATTTTTTTAAGCGAATCGAACTCTTTTAAATCACTACAACCTTCTCTTTTTATCTCTTCCTTGTTATATATTTGTATCATTAAATTGTTATTTGAACGAAGACAAATATGCCTAATGAAAAAGTTGATTCCATGACCAATGTAATTGGAACTTAAGCTTGGGACACAAATGTAATCCAATCCAATTTTTGAACCGATCTAATCATATATGAAAAGTGATTTACTGTGCATTGTAATGCTTGATTAAATTTAGTATTATTTAAGGAACTTTAGATGCTTTTTATGCATAATAATTCATAGATCTTGGAGAAAATTCAATCATCTTTTCTTATTTTTTTGATCCAGAAAAATGGGTCCATATCGCTAGCTTGGGTCAAAAAGAACAAATGCCAATAGCATGTGTATCTACATCATGCAACTTTTAATTCGGAAGTGAATATTACATATAAATATGAAATATATCAAAACAATTACAATTTATATTATATTTAGAGGTATTTTATACCATAAATATGAATATATTTATGTAAATATTTTTTATTTACTTTATTTTATATGTGTGTGGTATCATGATTTTTAGTCTTTGTTTTTCGATACAATGCCTAGAATTAAAATAACTTAAATAAGATGATAATGCGCTTCAGTCACTCACACTAACGTCCTCCCGTACAGGGTTGATGCCAACCAAACTAAAGCTTAATCGACATTTATCATAAATATTTTAATTAAAAAAACATAATATTATTTTGGCAAAGTTGAAAGGTGAAAAGTAGAGTGAGATGTTGTTGATCATCAACTTTTTCATGAAAAGAGTAACAACCGCTAGTTGATAATTTGAATAAAAAATTTAGCTGCCAATCCAGTAAGTTGGCAACGAATAAAGAAAACCACGTAAAGTGAAAGCCATTAGACATCTCACCTTATTCGTTCTACAAATTAATTTCTTTTTTAAAGCTTAACAAGTAACTATAACTATAACTTTATGAAAATTGAGGAAGTGATCTAATTATTGGTCAATATATGAACTTGAACCGTTATTTTTTCTAACTTATTATATATAAATGATTGATCGATTGATTTTCAGTAATTCCTTACATATAAGTTATTGAACTGCTAATTTACAAGACATCGATAGTGTTACTTAATTACAATAACTTATTAATTTTTATAATGTAAGAGAGCCAAAATTTGACGGGCAAGATTCTCAATTTTCATAAAGTCAAAAGGACAAAATTTGGAAGTAAAGATTCAAATATTCACCGAATTCTAATACTACTTTTTGAATTCGGTAATAGTAACTAAAGGAACTTGATCTTTCGAGAATTCAAGTTCAAACCTTACTAATGATAGGGATTACAATGTTGAGAGGGACAATCCCAAACTTTATAAGGGTTTAATTTTCATAAATTTTAAAATAAACATAGAGATATTTTATTTAAAAGAAATTACAAATATCTAGTCCTCTGTATCCCTAAACAAAAGCCTCCGTCTCTTTTAATTAGGGTTGAGCAAGAAAACTAAAAAATGACCTGAACCGAGGAGTTTGGATGGATTATGGAATTCAAATTTTAAAATCCACGTTTACCGAAATATTAATTGTAAATTTTATGATGTAATAAAAATTAAATATTTTATATTTAAAATAGTGAAAATAATTTAAAATTTTTTGAAAAAAAATTATTTTTTTTAGAAATATTTGTAAAAAAAATTTAAAATTTTATCAAATAATATTTAAAAGCTATAAAACAAAATTTATTTTTCCAAAACCAAAAATTAATATGAAAAATATGAGAACTTAACCGGGACGAACTGAATTATAATTAATACTTCAAAAATTTAAAAGAACTCGACTGAACCGAACCAATAATCCTCCTACTTTTGATTAATCAAAGGTGTTGTTGAAGAAATAAAGAGAACTGAATTCAATATTTAGGCTTTCTTTGGATTCAAACACAACACAGTGCGTTGAACATTTTTACATTGATTTTCAATCTCACTGCACCACAGTGAATTGCTTGGCTGTTTGGATGTCTTGCTTCCAGTGCAGTGAGACGTTTCTGCTGCACTGGACAGCCTTATCTCCACTGGTGCTAAAAGCTCCAGTCAGCTCCAGCACGGTGAGACGTTTCAACGTACTGTGTTGTGTTTGAATCCAAAAGAAGCCTTAAAAAAAGAAAAATATAGAAATCACAACAACAAAAAAAAAGAGTTGGGTATTTATGAGACTTGGCAGTGGGGATGTTGGTGTAAGTGTGTAAATGTGAAAGGAACAGCCTGATTTTGTATTACTTGTACTCCAAGATTGCTGCATATTTGTTCAACCTTATTCCATTTTCACGAGCTTTTATTTTTGGGTCCACACCACAACCCATGTGATTGCCTACACAATGTTTGACTGCTCTTCTTTTCTTCCATACCTCCATAAAAATAAAAACTCCGGTCCCTTTTTGTAACATTCTTTTTCTCACAGTATCATTTTCCTATTACTTTTCAATTTTTAAATATTTTTATTATGTTGTCGATTAAAATATTGTTGTTTTGCTGCTGTTTTCTCACTGTTTTGTTATTATTATTTTGTTATTATTGTTTGTATATTGTATAATTCTTGTTTTATTGTTAATTTTGCTACTATTTTAGACACATTTACTTGTTAAGTTGCATTTATCTTAGTGTTATTTAAGTATAAATTTTTTTAATATTTTTAGTGTTTTTAATTTATCATATATTTTAATTTTTATATAAAAATAAAATAAAATAAAATTTTAATATGTGCCAGGCCTAGGTTTAGCATCTATAATCTGGGCTAAATTTGGGCAAAAATTTAACCTCATTTTTCGGGTTTGGCACAAACCTATCAAGCAGGCCTAGAAGTTTGTTAGAACTCAGCTTGAACACGATCCGGCCCGACCCATGGATAGATCTACTAGTAGTTTATTAGTTGAGTATTCATCTTCTTAAAAATGGCTCGAATTAAAGTTGTAAAAAAAAATTCTATCTAGCACTTGGGTGATATACCTTTCTTCTACCCTAATATAGTAATTATTAAATATATCAAAAAACGTTAAGTATAATATTAAGGCACGTTATAATTTTAACAAATAATATTGTTAAAGTTAAAAAAAAAGAGTTAATATTTAGTAGATTGGTAATATATATATTTTTTATTCTACAAGTAAACTTATTTATTTTTAATATTTTTATTCAACCCGTGATTCCACTTATGAAATTTAAAAACACTAGAAATATTTTCCTAAAAAATTTACTTTTACTATGTTAACGTTAATTTTTGGTGTTGTATTTTATTTTGGATTGCAATTTTCTCCATGGGTTGTTTTCCGCAATGGGTGTTTAAAATTATGATGGCATTAGTAGTTTATTTCTTCACTCCACCCCCATCCCAACTTTACCTTTTTTTACCCATATTAAGATACACAAAATCTAGTTTCCTTTTTCCTTTTTTAGTTCTTATATGTGTTTTATTATAAAATTTTGGTTTTATTAACAATTTGACCCTTAAACTATACTACTTTTCTCACTCTAATACCTAAACCTTTTTGACCCGTTTTGGTACTTAAACTTTACTTCGTTTTACTAGTTTAGCCCTTCAAGTTTAACGTCGTTAAAATCTAAATTGATCATTAACTTGGTCTAATTAAAACGTGCCACAAGTAATTTTTTCATGTAATCTGTAACACCCCTTACCCGTATTCGATACCAGAATAGGGTACGAGGCATTACTAGAACACATACACTTGTAAACATATTTAACCGAGTTATAAAACTTCATCTAAATTAAAACTTTTAAATTATTAACATGCTTTTATAACTCTTCATAATATATCCTCAAAATATTATATTCATAATAAATAGGACCTACGAGACCCGATACATATTCATGCAATTCACAAGTCTTAATAATTCAATGCTTCATTTCCATTTCATTCAATTCACAAATTTCTCATGTTCACAATTCAAATCATTAAGTTCACTACTAATACGTATTTATCATTTAACTCAACATTTATTGATTATACCATTCATTAACACATTTATGAAATTCTCAATTTTTGCAATGAAAATATCACTTTAACTTATATAACAACATCAATTCAACTCATCATTCTGGTATAAATTCACTACCACTTATCCATTTACTATAATTCTTTTCGGCCCATTTGTCACTTACCATCCTTAATCAAATTAGGGTACGGTTATCAAAAATTGAGTACTTCACTTCCACTTTGCTATAGTATAACTATGGTCTTGCGTATGATCACTTAGCACTTTTTGAAGCCATAGTCCTGCCATGGTCTTACACAGATCATATTTATTACTTGTCACTTGTCACTGATCAGATAAGTGGTAGCTTTAGCTACCACTTATCACTTGTCACTTGTCACTGATCAGATAAGTGTAGCTAAAGCTACCACTTATCACTTGTCACTTGTCGTTGATCAGATAAGTGTAGCTAAAACTACCACTTATCACTTGTCACTGATCAGAAGTACTCAAATCCGACGTTCCGCTCAATTTGATCATTTATTCAATTTTCGTATTGTTATTTTATTCTCAATTCATCAACAAATATATCTCATCATACATTATATAATTCATGAAATTAACATGTAATCATTAAATTTTAGCCATATGAACTTACTATTTTATTATCTTTCCACACTCGTTTCCTATGCACATCACACAAGATATAAACATATCATTCAATCATAATTGCAAGCTAGTGTATTTAAACATAACTCTTTTTGGAACTAACCACATGATAAACCATTTCACTAGAGATTACATAATTTAATCCTGACCTCCCTTTTCATGATCACAAGCATATTTCCAATTAGACATTTACCATTTCAATGCATAACTTATAAATTTAACGTGGCATAATCCAACCACTACTTGGCCAAAGCCTAAGCATGTACACTAAATATGTTAGCCAAATACACATAAAGCATAAACATTATAAGCATGGATGAGCACAACATTTATTCATGTATCACACTTACCAACATGTGTTAATTCATAAACCATTCATGACAGTACTTCATGCCAAATCATATACCGAATATACCATACACACATACTATGAAACTTTATTTTCACACATGAGCTTCGACCATGACCAATAATGCACAAATCATTCATATATTTCCCAATTTTCCTCCTCCTTCTTTCCATTCCACATTCTTAATGTGTATAACACATTTAAACAACATTATCCATACTATTACTATTTTCCTGTATGTAAATTCTGAGTCAGAGTCACTAATTTATTTATATCTCGAGCTATAGAGATCCAAATTAAGATCCGTTAATTTTCCCTGAAACTAGACTCAATATCTTCTTACCATAAAATTTTCAAAATTTTTGATTCAGCCAATAAGTACAGTTTATTCTCTAAAGTTTCCCCTATTTCACTGTTCGACAGTTCCGACCCCTCTTCACTAAAAATTAATTATCTCTTTGTATAGAATTCGGATGATGTCTCATTTTTTTCTATTGAAAACAGACTCATTAAGGATTTTAAATATATAAATTATAACCCATAATTATTTTTATACAATTTTTATTGATTTTTCCAAGTCAGAACAAGGGAACCCAAATTTATTCTAATGTTGTCTCACAAAATTCATTATATCTCATGATTTACAATTCCATTACTTACATCGTTTCTTCTATGAGAAACTAGACTCAATAAGCTTTAATTCTATATTTTTTTCATCTTCTAATTCAATTTTTACGATATATGGTGATTTTTCAAATTTAACCTACTGCTACTGTCCAAAACTGTTTTAGTCTAAAATGTTGATAACTAAATTTATAACACCTTCCTTTCCTTTCTCTTCAATATTTTCCATCACTTTCTCTTATTTTCCTTTACTAACATAACACGAATATAGAACCTTATATAATGAAACTCTACATTAACATTAATTTCCTACTTTTTCAATAATATCAAACTCAAAAGTATATTGAAATCTTGATGTTCTTACCTTGTGCTATTGATTTCAATCTTTAACTTGATTTCCTCTCTCATTCAGCTTCTATTTCTTGAATCTAAATTGATATTCTAGCTCCCCATAGTCTCCTTAACATTTTTCTCTCTTGGTAGCTATGGAAATTCTTTTGATTTCTAGGTGGAAATGGTAAATTTTTGGTGGAAGGACCAAATTGTAAAGAAAGCAAAACTTTTTTTCTTCTCTTCTCTTCTAACGTGAAATGCATGGGAAACGAAGATGATTCTTCATCTTTTCTTCCAGATATATATACTAAATAAAATAATAATAAAATGATAAAATGTCATTTAAAATATTAATAAACTAATATTTATTTATTTAATCTAAAATATCTCCAACATCATCATTATTTTCTAGATTTCTCTTTCTTTTAATTGAACATTTTTCTCTTTAGATCTTCTAAAATTTCATCCTTGAGTCATCACTTAATTTGGTAAAATTACGATTTAGTCCCTTATAATTCTTCATCTATTCAATTTGGTCTTAATTCATCCATTTTTCTTAGTTTCTAGATTATTCCACCTTAAAATATTTACACTATTGGTCCTTCAAATTTTTCATATTTACACTTTAACCCTTCAAATTTTTAGTATTTACTCTTGGATAACAAAACTTTTCTCACTTTTTCAATTTAATCATTTCTTTAATTAATATGTCATAATATACTTCCCAATGTTGTCATAACTCAAAATTCTCCTTTTTGTCACTTTATTTCCTTACTATATCAAGGATAATATCTTACTGTAAAAATTTTCGGGATCACATAACAATTTAGACTTTTAAATAAATTGAGTGCTCAAACATCGAAATTTTCGAACGAAACTTTCACGAAATCATTCCGTGAAATTATAGACCATAAAAATAAAATTTTTCTCGTCGAATTTGTGGTCCCAAAACCATTGTTTCGACTAGACTCAAAAAATCGGGCTGTTACATAATCAATCTAAGTGGAATTGTTGATTAAATTAATGAGAATTCGAAAAAATTAATTAAAAAAATTGAAACAAAAAAGAAATAAGGAATCGATATTTCTCTGTTCATCTTCTATCAATATTAATAAAGAGAGTTCTTTTTCTATTGCCAATGGTTTTATATTGAGTGTATTCTAATGTATGTTCAAATTCATGAACCTTATTCTTCTTCTTTCATTTATATGTTATTGTTTCTTTTTTGTATGATTTTTTATCGAAATTAGGGTATTCTACACCAGTAGTAATGATTAATTCCCTGGTTGTGAGTACTCAACAAAGAAGCAAATGGTTGGCCATGAAATGTGTTTTTTTCCCATGGGTGGGGATTGAACCCCTAACCTCATGATTTAAGAGATGATGTGAGCAACTACCACACCACACATTGTATGATTTGCTACTTTGTTTTATTGTTTCAAATCAGATTGTTTAATTTATATTACTTGATTTTAAATTTAATTGAATACCTAAATTTGAGCTAAAACTTTACTAGAATAGTAGCCAAAGTGTCAATTGACATTTTTTTTTCTAGTTTTAGTCCATGTTGTACCACATCATCACTTTAAAAAATTATATTTTTTATTAAAAAATTTACGTGGTGACATGACACAATCTCAAAGTGCTATGTCATCACAAGATACTAAAATTGAGGAAAGTTGCCATGTTCTAGGACTATTATGGATAAAAAATAAATTTAGGATCAAGTGAGAAAAATTATCAAATTTAATGACTAAATGTTACATTATCTTAAAAAAACATAAAAATAGGAAAACACTTTTTTTCATAAGGAAAAAAACCTTAGTTGCTCAACTTTTCAAAAAAAAAAATTGTTTGAGTTAGGATTTATATCTTTGACTCTGTGTTTGACTTTGTGTGACCCGAACCTCTCTCTGTGGGCCCATTTGGTTGTGATTTAGGATATTTTCATTTGCATAATATGAACTTTATAATTAATCCTCGTATATATGTATAATTTCTATGAAATGTGTCGGGATTGTCTGAGTTGCTCCAACAATGTAATGTGACGTCACGCATTTAGATTCCATGATTGGGTCGAGTGACCAGTGTTACATTTATATAAAAAAAATTCAATAATTAGATATATGTTAATAAAGTCTCTAAGTCTCTTCGTACACTTGAATTTTAGTCTCTTATTTCTATTTCTAGAAATTTAGTCCCTTATTTAAAAAAAAAGTCCTCCATTTTTTAGATTTAAAAATGCAAGTCTAATTGTTAATACCGCCATAATTCTTTTGTTATATTCAAATCCATTATAACAACCCTTTTTTTTTTCTATATGGTTACCAAGTGATTATTTTTTTCAAAAATGTCACACAATAAACTTTGCAGAAGAATTTTAAAAATGTTAATAATTGTATTTGAATTTTTAAATCTAAAAAGTAAAAAGACTAAATTTCTAGAAATAAAAGTAGGAAGACTAAATTCTAAATTTACGAAAAGTATAAAGATTTGGAGCATACTTTAAACTATTTTGGGTGCAATACCATACATCTATTCAAAATTTTACATAATTATATTTAAAAATTAATGATGCGGTTGTTGAAAGTACCAAAAATATCCTATCCCTAATAAATAATGAAAACAAATAGTAAAAGGGAAGTAGGGTCAAATCCTCAGGGACTGGATTTGCACAATATCTTGTTCCGTGGAATCCCAAGCAGAGTCTTGCCCAAGAAAACCTGCGTTCCTGAAAAAAATATAAAATATTAACAAAAATAAATGTTTGGATTTGAAAACGAAAATTAAAATAAAAACATAATTAAGAATATTGAATCAAAAATTAGAGAAATTAAAAATAGAGTTGAGACAAAGGAAATTCTTATGGGAGATTCCAGCCTCCAGTTGTCTCGTTCCGCATTGGGTTCAATCCTCGGCTTTTAAATGATCTTTCCCAAACCGAATAAGCCAGTTATAGTGGAAGAGGACACCTACGACCACCAGCTCCAATGATTTAGACTTATGATATGGTGGAACCTGACTCTAGCCAACAATCACTTCTGTGGAATTGTCTTATGCTAGATCAACCATTCTCAATGGCAAATCCCACGCCATTTTGTCTCTTAGGCTCGCCAACCTCTGACGAGTAAGCTAACGAACCGACTGTGCAACCTTCCCAAAACATACAAAGCGGCCGCCTTTGCATACGTTGAAAAGCTTACTTCTTAAGGGACTTGGACTAAAGCGTCAACCCCGTAGTGCAAAGAAACGATGAATACTCAGCGAGGAGGCTAAGTACGGATTCTAAGCCTCATGAACCCTTTTGGGGATTTTTGACAATCTTCGGCTAGATGGGTTTAGTGGCTCATGGTTGTGGTAGAAAAGAAAATAAATAAAATAAAAATAAAGATTTTATTGAAAAGAAATATGAAAAGAACAAAAACCTAGACTTTCGGGGAGAGAGTGTTTTCAAGAAAAGATGAGATTCCCTTTTGAGCCACTTCACCCCCTATTTATAGTGCTAGGGGAGATAGTCTAATCCTACTTAAATTCCTAAAAGATAAATACATTTAATTGAATATAAATAAAGATAAAATAAAATCCTAAAAATAATCCTTAATAATTATCTCAATATTAATTATCCTAATAAAAATAGAGTTTAATAGAATAAAATCTCTTCTTTTTGCATTTCAACCCTTGTGTCCTCCATGCTTGCACTTTTGGCACCAACTTTTTCTTGTGTCGCACATTAGCCCATTTTATCTCTAAATTCACGCTTTTGGCCCTTAATTTTGCTTTTGCCTCAAATTTAGTCTTTATGAGATAAAAGATCATAAATAGCTCAAATTAGCAGGATCATACTCAGAATAAATACATAATTAATATATAAAATACGTTATTCTAGAGTGTTATCAATTAAACAATTAAATTATTAAAATATTAATTATATAAATTACAAAAATATGTAAAAACTCTTTTAGTTTTACAAATAAATCCTTCTCCCATTTAAATAACATCCACATAAAAATCTGACTGGATACTAAAGTTGGAAATTTGGAATCAATTGTCATCTCATTTTGTCATTGCCATGAATGGGTAGAAATTAGATGGACCCTAAACATTTTGGTGGGTGAAATTGAAACGTCAAAAAGGTCTGGTGAACGGGGGCGAAAGAACATACGACGTAAGCCCTTTTGCTACAGCCTTTGGGTACAATATCTAGGAACCATAACTTTTGGTGAATGTGAGCAAAAGAACATGCGACATAACCTCATTATCATTCAATAATTGGTACTACAAAGAAAAGACAATTTTTTAAGAGTAATTGTGTATTTAGATAAATTTTTAAATTAAATTGGTTTTATTTTTAATTATTTTTAAGATTAATTGTGCATTTCAATTAATTAATGGTACAATGATAATTGAGTATATTTTAGTGCCATGAGCTCCATCAATGGTTATTGATCATTTTTATTTTAATTATTACGGTTATATTATATGGTTTTTATTGAGTTTTTTTTATTCTCTCATATGGGTTAATTTTGTGTATTTATATGATATCGTTACTATTTATAGTTGTAACATATTAAGTAGGTTTCCATGCATGATAATACATACCCTACTTTAGGGTTAACATATGTATAATTAAAGTGAATTTGTATATACAAGGTTCGCACCATGTGTAGGCAAACCAATATTACTTATTTTCATTTAGTGCTCGCCCATACAGAGTGCGGGTCAAGACGCGTCCTCAGTGTGTTGATAATAATAAGTATCGTAACAATTTTAATTATTACAAATTTTAGAATATTTATTCAAATTATTTTAGGGTGTTTTACTTTTTAGAGCATTCCCTATAAATATTTGGCTTGGGCAACAAACTAATAAATTTTTGTTTGGCTTCAATTCAATTGTGATTCAAGATCGTGGTGTTGTTCTTCAAACTTCAATTTGCATTCTAATTTAATTGATTGATTTCCAGAATCCTTCCATCGAGATTCGGCCAACATACTTCATTCAATACCCTTAGTCGAATTTATCATTTCACTCCTCCATTTTTTATTGTAGTTTTTTTTTCTCCTAGTTAAACACAGACTATTCCTGAAGAAGATGAATACCCGATCAATAAGCCATAATATGAGATTCATTCAATACACATTTACTTGTTAAGTTGTATTTATCTTAGTGTTATTTAAGTATAAAGATTTTTTTAATATTTTTAGTATTTTTAATGTATTATATATTTTAATTTTTATATAAAAAGAAAATAAAAATTTAATATGTGCCAGGCCCAAGTTACACATCTATAATCTGGGCCAAATTTGGGCAAAAATTTAACCTCATTTTTCGGGTTGGGCACAAACCCATCAAGCAGGCCTAGAAGTTTGTTAGAACTCAGCTTGAACACGATCTGGCCCGACCCATGGATAGATCTAGTAGTAGTCTATTAGTTGAGTATTCATCTTCTTAAAAATGGCTCGAATTAGAGTTGTACAAAAAAAAACACTAGAAATATATTTTTTTTATTCTACCAGTAAACTTATTTATTTTTAATATTTTTATTCAACCCGTGATTCCACTTATGAAATTTAAAAACACTAGAAATATTTTCCTAAAAAAATTTACTTTTATTATGTTAACGTTAATTTTTGGTGTTGTATTTTATTTTGGATTGCAATTTTCTCCATGGGTTGTTTTCCGCAATGGGTGTTTAAAATTATGATGGCATTAGTAGTTTATTTCTTCACTCCACCCCCATCCCAACTTTACCTTTTTTTACCCATATTAAGATACACAAAATCTAGTTTCCTTTTTTCCCTTTTAGTTCTTATATGTGTTTTATTATAAAATTTTAGTTTTATTAACAATTTGACCCTTAAACTATACTACTTTTCTCACTCTAATACCTAAACTTTTTTGACCCGTTTTGGTACTTGAACTTTACTTCCTTTTACTAGTTTAGCCCTTCAAGTCTAACGTCGTTAAAATTTAAATTGCCACAAGTAATTTTTTCATGTAATCAATCTAAGTGGAATTGTTGATTAAATTAATGAGAATTCGAAAAAATTAATTAAAAAATTGAAACAAAAAAGAAATAAGGAATCGATATTTCTCTGTTCATCTTCTATCAATATTAATAAAGAGAGTTCTTTTTCTGTTGCCAATGGTTGTATATTGAGTGTATTCTAGTGTCTGTTCAAATTCATGAATCTTATTCTTCTTCTTTCATTTATATGTTATTGTTTCTTTTTTGTATGATTTTTTTATCGAAATTAGGGTATTCAACACCGGTAGTAATGATTAATTCCCTGGTTGTGAGTACTCAACAAAGAAGCAAATGGTTGGCCATGAAATGTGTTTTTTTCCTATGGGTGGGGATTGTACCCCTAACCTCATGATTTAAGGGATGATGTGAGCAACTACCACACCACACCTTGTATGATTTGCTACTTTGTTTTATTGTTTCAAATCAGATTGTTTAATTTATATTACTTGATTTTAAATTTAATTGAATACCTAAATTTGAGCTAAAACTTTACTAGAATGGTAGCCAAAGTGTCAATTGACACTTTTTTCTAGTTTTAGTCCATGTTGTACCACATCATCACTTTAAAAAATTATAATTTTTATTAAAAAATTTATGTGGTGACATGATACAATCTCAGAGTGCTATGTCATCACAAGATACTAAAATTGAGGAAAGTTGCCAAGTTCCAGGACTAATATGGATAAAAAATAAATTTAGGATCAAGTGAGAAAAATTATCAAATTTAGTGACTAAATGTTACATTATCTTAAAAAAACATAAAAATAGGAAAACACTTTTTTTCATAAGGAAAAAAACTTTAGTTGCTCAACTTTAAAAAAAAAATTGTTTGAGTTAGGATTTGTATCTTGACTTTGTGTTTGACTTTGTATGACCCGAACCTATCTCCATGGGCCCATTTGGTTGTGATTTAGGGCATTTTCATTTGCATAATGTGCTTTATAATTAATCCTCGTATATATGTATAATTTCTATGAAATGTGTCAGGATTGTCTGAGTTGCTCCAACAATGTAATGTGACGTCACGCATTTAGATTCCATGATTGGGTCGAGAGAGCAGTGTTACATTTATATAAAAAAATTCAATAACTAGATATATGTTAATAAAGTCTCTAGGTCTCTTCGTACACTTGAATTTTAGTCTCTTATTTCTATTTCTAGAAATTTAGTCCCTTATTTAAAACAAAAGTCCTCCATTTTTTAGATTTGAAAATGCAAGTCTAATTGTTAATACCGCCTGTAGCGACCTAAAAATTGGGCACGGGCGCTAGTCGAAGTAATTATTGAAAATTTGAAAACTGAATCTCGATTTTATTTGAAAAAGGAGTCGCCACCGATCTTTTTTTTTCTAGGTGTGATCGGACACCTAATAAATTCTCTTTTTAGAAGAAAATTTTATTTTTAAATTTTCTAAAAAAGAGGTAATTTTAGGTCTACGTAAGAATCCAGAGAAAATTCGAGTTCGGGAGTCGGTTACGCGCGAGGAAGGTATTAGCACCCTCGCGACGCCCAAAATTGGTATCTTGTTAAACGCGTGTTATCTTAATTTTCAAAAATATGAGTTCAATTTAATATTTAATCGTGATCCGATTGAAACACGAGAATTTCTTGTTTTGAAAACACGAGAATTTTAAGACATAATATTTTTTTTAAAACCAAAATTTATGAAACACGAGATTTTTTTTTTGAAAACACGAAAATTTTCAAAACACGGAAATTTTTGAAAACGAAAATTTTTGAAACACAAAAATTTTTAGAAGACACTAAAAATTTTGGAAAATGGATTTTTTTTTTTGAAAACACTGGATTTTTTTACACAAAATTTTTGATTTTTTATTAAACACGTATCGTATTTAACACGAATCGGTGATATTCACTCAACATAGCAATGAAATCAATGAATTAGTGTCAAATCGATTCATTGTCTTATTTTTAAAAACACGAATATAATTTTTTTGAAACACGAGAAAAATTTTTGAAGGCACGAAAAATTTTGAAAAATAGAAATTTTTTTTTGTAAATATGAGACTTTTTTTTAATATTTTTTTATTAAAAAGGGCGTATCGATTTTAACGCGAACCGGTGATATTCACCCAACGTAGCGATGAAATCAACGATTTTATGTTAAATCGATTCGTTGCCTTATTTATTAAAATTATCTAAAATAAAATAAAATTAAAATTGAATTAAAAATATAAATACCAAAATATAAAAATATAAAGATGCATAAAATGTTAATAATATTATAAGGAAACAACATAAAAATACGATGGTTAAATTTAAAATAAAATAAACGAAATTACCGAAAAACTCCCGAAACACGAGCTTCGTCGAACGGGTTACACGAATTGAAACTCTTTTTTTATTTTTTCTTCTTTTTTCCTTTTTTCCTTTTTTTCTCTTTTCTTTTTTTCTTCTTTCTTTTTTTCTTTTTTCTTTCTCTCTTTTTTTTTCTGGCCTGCTTCAGATTGGGCTGGGACTGCTGGGCCTGCTGGGATTGGGCCGCGCGGGCCGCTGATGCTGGTGGGCTGCTGTGGCCTGCTTCTTTTTTCTGAGCTGTTTTTTCTTTTTTTTGGGGGCCTTTTCTTTTTGGGCTGCTTTTTTTTGCTTTGGTTTTTTTTGGGCTGATTTGTTTTTTTTGTGTTGTTTTTTTTAATTAATTTTTTTTGGGCTGTTGGGTTTGGGTTTGGGTTGCTGCTGGGTCTTCTTGGGTCACGGGTCGGGTCGGGTCGGTTTGACCCGATTGTTAAATTTTTTTTCTTTTTTTTTCTTTCTTCTTCTTCTTCTTCTTCTTCTTCTCCTCCTACACGAACCCTAACCGCCACCACCGCTTGCGCCGCCGCTACCTCGTCCAACGCCGGTACTCTTTCTTTTCTTCTCCTCTTTCTCTTTTCTTCTTTTTTCCTTCGAAAAAATCTCTCTTTTTGCAAGTTTTTTTTTATTTTTTTCGTGGGTGTGGGGGTTTGATTTTGGGGTTTTAAACCCATTTTATAGTTGATATTTGCTTCCTTTTTGTAGGTGGTAGGTGAAGAAGGAGCAGCCACCCATGTTTATGGCCTGAAAATCTGGGAAGTGGGTGCCCCAAATCACGTAACCTGTCTGAAGGACCAAATCACAAATGCAGCAAAACTTCTGGGGCTAAATGTAATTTTTAGAAAATTTAGGATTAAAATGAAATTTAATGAAATTTTAGGGGTCTAAGTGAAATTTAAAGAAAGTTTAAGGGTCAAAATGAAATTTAGGAAAAGTTTAGGGGTCAAAATACAATTTTTATTTTTTAAATTTTTTTTTGAAATTTTGAAAATTAAACACAAATTCTAGTCGGACAAAAATTTAGTGCTTACAACTGCCCCTCTTTGCTCATCATTGTGAAACAAGGATAGTGCAAAGACTTAAAAGCACTAAATTTTGTTCAATTGTCCAATCTTTATTCTTTACTCGGCATGTGATCCTGAGCTCAACTCATTTCTCGCAATATGAATTGACTCTTTAAAACTAGACATTAAAAATAGAAATTGAAAATAGCTCAGCACGTGAGCCAATGCTCAACTCACTTCTCGCAATATGAGTTGATTTTTGAAAACAGAATTTGCAAAAGGCTCAACTCACCTCTCGCAATATGAGTTGATTTTTGAAAAACAGAAATTGAAAAGTAGAAATTGAAAATACCTCAGCGTGCCCTGAGGCTCAACTCACCTCTTGCAATATTAGTTGATTTTTTTTTTGAAACACAGAAATTAAAAAAAACAAAAATTAAAAACAGAATTTGAAAAGACCTCAGCGTGTGGCCTGAGACTCAACTCACCTCTTGCAATATGAGTTGATTTGAAAAGTAGAATTAGTAAAGCAGAAATTGAAAATACCTCAGCGTGCCTTGAGGCTCAACTCACCTCTCGCAATATAAGTTGATTTTTGAAAAGCATAGATTGAAAAAAACATAAATTGAAAATACCTCAGCATATGAGCCGAGGCTCAACTTACCTCTTGCAATATGAGTTGATTTTTGAAAAACAAAAATTAAAAGGCTTAACTCACCTCTTGCAATATGAGTCAATTTAAAACATAAACTAAAAATACCTAGGCGTGCCCCGAGGCTCAACTCATTTCTCGCAATATGAGTTGATTTTTTTTTTAAAATTTAAAAATACCTCAACGTGTCTTGAGGCTCAACTCATTTCTCGCAATATGAGTTGATTTTGAAAAACAAAAATTAAAAGGCTTAACTCACCTCTCGCAATATGAGTCAATTTAAAACATAAACTAAAAATACCTCGGCGTGCCCCGAGGCTCAACTCACTTCTCGCAATATGAGTTGATTTTTTTTTAAAATTTAAAAATACCTCAACGTGTCTTGAGGCTCAACTCATTTCTCGCAATATGAGTTGATTTTGAAAAACAAAAATTAAAAGGCTTAACTCACCTCTCGCAATATGAGTCAATTTAAAACATAAACTAAAAATACCTCGGCATGCCCCGAGGCTCAACTCACTTCTCGCAATATGAGTTAATTTTTTAAAAAAATTTAAAAATACATCAACGCGTCTTGAGGCTCAACTCATTTCTCGCAATATGAGTTGATTTTCCTTGGAAAGCATGAATATTAAACATCAAAATACCAAAACCAGTCCTTTGGTAGAACTCGGGTATCTTTTCCTTTGATTCAGTGCGACTCTCATTCAAGATTTCTTGCTTTACTGGATTACCTGTATATGCCATGCATGATGTCATCATGATATGCACATGTTTGTCTTAAATGCCTTTATGCCTACATGATTATGCAGTGCTCCTTAAGCATATTGGTCGTATGTCATTTTCGCCATGATTGTTGAGGATCTGCGTTCATTGCTTTGATTCTCGACCTTCTCTTCAGGCCTCATACCTGTCTTCGAGCTTTACGAGTAATCGACGTTTCTCATATATCACCCTTTTTGCCCTTGGTTAAACTTTGTTCTTGCTTTAAAGATCTTGCACTTATCAAATTCTTATCCGGGTAATGCTTGACACTTCTTTTGTTTAGAGTATGTCATTTCACTATTTATCATTAAATAAACACATAATGAGATGCATGAAAATGGTCAGGTAGGGACACAAAGGATATCTCATATTCTTTTATTTCAAGTGTGGCAAACAAAGAAAGTTAACCAATGAGAGTAAAAATGTCAAAAAGAAAGAAAAGGTCGTATTCAACGGATACAAATGCTCTAGATATTCAACACATGAACTCTTCCACGTTCCTCAATCAATAATCTTTTCGAGCATGGCTTCTTGCGTAGAAAATTTCGAGCTTGCAGAAGTGCTTCAAATACTGTAGTCTCACTACTTGACCTATCGTTCGACCGCCAGGTTTGTTTCATTAGGACGCCCTCTCGGGTTTTCATCCTAATCTTTTTGTACTAATCAAGACGCTCTTTTCTGGTTTTTGCCTTTTTTTAAGATGCCCTTTTCGGGTTTTCATCTTAAGCATAATATTTCTTCACCGCATCCGAATTCACCGGATTCGGTAACTCCTTCCCATCCATCTCGGTAAGGATTAAAGCTCCTCCTGAGAATGCCTTTTTTACAACGTATGGTCCTTCCCAATTTGGTGCCCATTTTCCTCGCAGGTCTTTTTGTATTGGGAGAATCTTTCTCAGAACGAGTTCTCCTTCATGGAACTCTCTTGGTCGTACCTTCTTGTCATGGGCTGCGATCATTCTCTTTTGGTACATTTGCCCATGACAAATTGCCCTTAGACGTTTTTCTTCAATGAGGTTCAACTGATCATATCGAGCTCGAACCCATTCTGCTTCTTCTAACTTTGATTCCATCAATACTCGCAGAGAGGGGATCTCAACCTCGATAGGTAGCACAGCTTCCATTCCATAGACTAGAGAGAAAGGAGTTGCTCCCGTAGATGTTCGCACAGATGTGCGGTATGCAAACAAAGCAAATGGAAGTTTCTCAGTCATTTTCCCAATGATCCTCTTAATGTTCTTGTTAGCTGCTTCAACAGCCCCGTTCATCTTTGGGCGATAGGGCGAGGAATTATGATGCTTTATTTGGAACTGCTCGCACACTTCTTTCATCATCTTATTGTTCAGATTCGTGGCATTATCTGAGATGATTCTTTCAGGCAAACCATATCGGCAAATGATTTCCTTTTTCAAAAACTTGCACACTGCAGTCTTCGTCACATTGGCAAACGAAGCGGCTTCAATCCATTTTATGAAGTAATCGATAACCACAAAAATGAATCGATGTCCATTTGAAGCTTTTGGAGAAATTGGCCCTATGACATCCATGCCCCACATAGAAAAAGGCCACGGAGAAGTCATGACATGAAGGGGTGAAGGGGCTACATGAATTTTATCGCCGTAGATTTGACATTTGTGGCATTTTCTGGCAAAATTGATGCAGTCACTTTCCATTCTCAGCCAATAATAACCGAGTCTCATGATCTTTCTGGCCATATTGAAACCATTGGCATGCGTTCCGCAAATTCCCTCATGGACCTCTTCAAGTATTTTTCTGGTTTCAACATCATCCACACATCTCAAAAGCATCTGATCCTTTCCTCTTTTATACAGGATATCCCCATCAAGAACAAATCCCGCTGCCATTCTTCTAATTGTTCTTTTATCGTTCTCATTCGCTTGTTCGGGATACCTTTGATTCTTGATATATTCTAAGATATCATGAAACCAAGGCCGTCCGTCTACTTCTTTCTCAATGCTACAACAGTGTGCAGGGACCTCGTATATGCTCATTTTGAGGGGCATTATTTCTGCTTCTCTACTTGCTTTGAACATTGAAGCCAAAGTGGCTAGGGCATCAGCCAGTTGGTTCTCTTCTCGTGGGAAGTAATGAAAAGTTATTTCTTTGAATTCCTTAATCAATCCAGCCACTAAATCGCTGTACTTAATCAATTTTGAGTCCCTCACTTCCCATTCTCCACGGATTTGGTAAATCACTAGGGCTGAGTCCCCGTACACCTCTAAGATCTCGATGTTTCGTTCGATAGCTGCACGAAGCCCCATGATACAGGCCTCATATTCTACGATATTATTGGTACAGAAGAAGTTCAGTCTTGCAGTGAACGGATAATGATTCCCGTCTGGTGATACCAGGATTGCTCCAATTCCATGCCCTAAAGCATTTGACGCACCATCAAAGCACATCTTCCATGACTTCTCTTTTGATGACTCGGATTCTATTTCTGTGATGCACATTAAGTCTTCGTCTGGGAAATCGAATCTTAAAGGCTCATATTCCTCTGTCGTTCGAGTTGCTAAGAAGTCAGCTATTGCGCTCCCTTTTATTGACTTCTGACTTACATAGGCAATGTCATATTCCGAAAGGAGGAGCTGCCATCGTACCATTCTTCCTGATAGTGCCGGCGATTCCATCATGTATTTTATTGGGTCCAGCTTTGAAATTAGCCATGTCGTGTGATACAACATATATTGTCTGAGTCTCCGAGCTACCCAAACCAGAGCGCAACAATATTTCTCAACGGATGAATATTTTGCCTCATATTCAGTGAACTTTTTGCTGAGGTAGTAGATCGCCTTTTCTTTCTTTCCTGACTCGTCATGTTGTCCCAGTACGCAACCCATTGAACTTTCGAACACTGTCAGATACAAAATTAATGGTCTTCCCGGAGTTGGCGGTACTAGCACTGGAGGACTGGACAAATATTGTTTTATCTTATCAAAGGTCACTTGAAATTCTTCGTTCCATTCTCCCGGGTTATGTTTTCGAAGAAGCCGAAAGATTGGGTCGCATTGGTTGGTAAGTTGAGCGATAAATCGGGCGATGTAATTTAATCTCCCTAAAAATCCTCTAACTTCCTTTTACGTGCGTGGAGGTGGTAATTCTTGGATGGCTTTTATTTTATCTGGATCAACTTCGATACCTCTTTCACTGACAATGAAGCCTAGCAACTTTCCCGAGGTAGCCCCGAATGTACATTTGGCTGGATTAAGCTTTAGCTGAAACTTTCTCAGCCTTTCGAACAACTTCTTGAGGTTCATTACATGCTCTTCTTCTCCTCGAGATTTAGCAATCATATCGTCGACGTAGACCTCTATTTCTTTATGCATCATGTCATGGAATAACGTCACCATAGCCCTCTAATATGTTGCCCCAGCATTCTTTAACCCGAATGGCATCACCTTATAGCAGAACGTTCCCCACATTGTTATGAAGGTAGTTTTCTCCATATCCTCATGAGCCATCTTGATCTGATTATACCCGAGAATCCATCCATGAAAGAAAACAATGAATGTTTTGATGTGTTGTCCACCAACGTGTCAATATGTGGCAAGGGAAAATTATCTTTTGGGCTTGCTCGATTCAGGTCACGATAATCCACGCACATTCGTACTTTTCCATCTTTCTTTGGTACCGGGACTATGTTAGCCACCCATTCTGGATATTTGGAGGCTTGTAGGAAGCCAGCGTCAAATTGCTTATTGACTTCCTCTTTTATTTTCAACAGCATTTCGGGCCTCATCCGTCTTAATTTTTGCTGGATGGGCTTGCATTCTGGCTTTAATGGGAGCTTATGGACCACTAAATCTTCATCTAGCCCTGGCATGTCCTGGTATGACCACACGAAAACATCTTTGTATTCGCGGAGTAAAGTGATCAAACTACGACTGGTACTTTCTGAAATAGAAGTTCCAATCTTCACTTCTTGTTTCCTCTCTTCAGTGCTCAAATTTATTGTTTCTACAGATTCTTCATGAGGCAGAACCTGTTTATCCTCTTGTTCCACCATTCTTAACAATTCAGGAGACAAGACATAATCTTCAGCATTTTCTTCGGCTTCAAATCTCCTAAGCAAACAGCCTTCTCAACATCAATTTCAAGATTCGTAACGGGCTTATTCATGTTGTCAATATCTGAGCACCTGAAAGTTGAATGGAAAAGGAAGCTATCGGGGGACATCCAAGTATTGGAAACAACAAACAAAATGTTATGTCATGGCAATGAGGCAAATGTAAGGATAGGCTATGAAATGAGAAAATGATTATGAAATTAGTGATAATGCGAAAAATCATGACAAAATACATCTTCATTGAAATTCATTTAAATGATAAAGAGCGAATGCAAACTCTTACAAAAGAACTCTATTATATCTAAGGACACAATAGAAGGTTGATGTTTGGCATACTCTGAAGGCTTATAAACTACAAGAAGCTCCTCAGCAATCCAATTGTTCAACATGAAACCAGGAGGGCAAGGGCGTATCCTCGAGACATCTTTACTTGCACCAGCTTCTTTGTCAATGATATTATACTAGCATTCTGAAAATCCTTTTCAATTAATCCCAGCATGTTTCGTGGATCCTCTTATCCAGGGTACATCATTCCCGCAGATGTAAATGTTTTTGACAAATGAGGGTACTCTATTGGTTCCTATTCTGGTTCTCGGCCCAAAGTTCTTGCAATTCTTCTCTCTTGATCCTTCTTCCACTGTCTCTTCTTTGGCGCATGTCAGGCTGGAACCCCAAACCGTATCGGGCCTTGTGGTGCACTGGCTTTAAAGCCCTCACTATTCCTTGCAGATGTCTCTCTAAACCTCTTCTCGCACGAACTCCCCTTCCTACGGTCAACTTGACACCCATTCTGGTATTCTCGACAGTTTTGGCATTGGAATTCTATTTCCCTCAGCGATGAAAGTGGCATTGATGAATTCAAGGGATCGAAAGGAACATTCCACTGCATCCTTGCTTACTTCCAGGTATGGCGCATCAGCAGAGATAGATGCGATGATGTCTTCTTCGCCCTCGACTGTGACCAAACAGCCATCCATGATGAATTTCACTTTTTGATGGACGGATGATGGGACTGCTCCAGCAGAATGAATCCAAGGTCTTCCCAAAGGCAGTTATAAGAGGGTGTAATGTCCATAACTTGGAATTCGACCTCATAGATGTAGGGGCCCACTTCTAAAGGGATTTCGATCTTTCCCATGACTTCACGCCTCGTCCCGTCGAATGCCCTTACCGTGGAATGACAGGGCTTTAAGTAGGACAAATCTATCGGTATTCTGGAAAGTGTAGCCAATGGCATAACATTTAATGCTGACCCATTATCGATGAGTACGTTCGGTATTATGTAGCCCTTGCAGCGGGTCGTGATATGCAGCGCTTTCACCGAACCTCTACCATTTAGCGGTATCTCATCATCACTAAAAGAGATGAAGTTGTCCGCATTCAGATTGTTTACCCACCTATCAAGCTTTTCGACAGATATATTGTTGGCCAGGTAAGCTTGATTTAACACCTTCAATAAAGCGTTCCGGTGTGGCTCTGAATTTAACAGTAGAGATAGAACTGAGATTCATGCTGGCTGCTTGCTCAGTTGTTCCACCACACTATATCGCTGTGCTTAATAAATTTCAAGAATTCTTGAGCTTCTTCCTCATTCACAGGCTTTTTAGTTTCTTACACGGGTGGAATTCTTGCTCGACTTCGACCTCGTGCATCACTGCTTTCCCTTTTTGCTTCAAGTCGCTACTTTTCTTTACCGGTTCAACTTCTTTAGAATAGCATCGTCCACTTCGAGTAAAATGACCTACCTCCCCAACATCTTCATTATGGCTTTGGACTTTCAACTTCGGTTAACGATATTAACATCATATCTTCACGGTACTGTTTGTTGTCCTTATACGGGAAAGGAGATGGTACTTCAATTACCATCTATGGTTCAATGGCTCTCTCATCGCGTCGTAATAATTCCAACGGTCGTCAGCCTATAGGGGCCCTGATGATTGGCTATCAGAGACGCATACTTCTTTCGTTGCATCTTCACTCTTGTTAAGGACCTTGATCTCCTTATTATTCATCCGGCCTTGAAGTAACCTTTTAAAGTCCTCGCACGACTGAATGTCGTGCCCAGCAATCCCATGAAAATTGCAAAAACTTTGACCTTTTTCTCCAAAAACTCTATCAGAGTGACAGAGCAATCTTTCTTAACTAATACCTCCCAGATTTTCTGCAGGCGTCCTTATTTCTGCCACACATTCGACCTTCCATTCATCCTCTTTCCCCACTGTGCTCACATTCCCTTCGGTATGGTTAGGGAACGGGTTCCCCGTGCGTTACTAGCACTATCGAATCGTAGATACCCGCGTCATGAGTCCTTGAACTCTCCTTTTGAAAGCGAGACAGTTCTCAGTAGAGTGCCCTTGGTTCCCTGCGTGGTATGCACAACTAGCATTTGGATCGTACCACTTTGGGTATGGAGGTTTAAGGGTGCCATGTAATGGGGAGAAATTAGCTGTTTTTCTAAAAGTTTTGGGTACAATTCCCCATACGACACAGGGATGGGGGTAAATTGCGGTCTCTCAGGATTATGCCTTGATGGTCTTAGTTCGTTTCTGGGTTGGCTTGGGCGGGTACCGTGTTTTGTGGGAAAGTGGTGACGGGTCTTTGGTTGTTCGTGGCGTATACGGGGCAGAACGGATGTGGTGCTTGGTAGTAAGGGGTTTGAGGGGATATGGAAATTCGAGGGTGATATTCTCGAGGTTGGGGTTGATTAGGATACGAATTGGGAATGTAACGACTCCCAGTTCCCTCCATGAGGGCTTCTGGCTCTTTCTTCTTAGGTGCTGCTTTTCTTGAGCCTTCTGATCTTCCATTCTACCGCTCTTGACGGCATTCTCTATGAGTTCACCGGATATTACAATATCTGCGAAATCTTTCGTGGCACTTCCCACTAATTTGTCATAAAACGGTGCCTTTAAAGTATTGATAAGAGAACGGTTATCTCCGTTTTTGTTAGTGGGGTTCCACTTGAGTTGAGACGTCTCTCCATCTCTGCGCATACTGTCTAAGGTCTCTGATGGCTTTTTCTCCATCATTTGCAAGGTCATATGGTCTGGCACCATATCCGATACATGCTTGTACTGCTCGCAAAATGCTGACGCCAAGTCTTTCCAAGATTGAATCTTTTCTCTACTAAGTTGATTGTACCACCGAAGAGCTGACCCTGTTAGACTATCTTGAAAGCAATGTATGAGTAGTTTATCCTCGTTCACATAACCGTCATCTTTCGACAGAACATAATGAGATGTGCTTTTGGGCACCTTATCCCATCATACTTCTCAAAGTCAGGCACTTTGAACTCGGAGGCAAAATTAGATCAGGTACCAAACTGAGTTCCTTGGCACCTAGTGCGGAGAAGACTTCAGTGCCTTCTATTGCTTTGAGTCTTTCCTCTAGACTCCTATATTTTGCGTCATGGTTATCCAATTTCAACTTGGCTACCTCTGCTGGGTCATCCAGATCTGGAACTAGTGGATTAGCAGGACTAGCCCCTGAGTTCGACGCTAACATTCCTTACCCCAAATTAGTGGGTGGAACAGGTGGCATAGGTCAATGTTCCAAGCCAGTGGGTTCCTCTTGAGTATACCCTATTTGTATTGTATATGCGGGCGGTGGAGTGAATCCCGAGGGATAGAATGGATCCTGATCATGGTGAATTCTTGACCGAGGTTCCATAACATCGGAGTTCTGCATGGGTCCCTTTCCTTTGACCAAAGTTGTCATCATCTCCATCATTTTTAGCCATCTGATCTCTTTGCTCGAGCGATTCCTCTCGAGATCTCACCATTAGGTCTCTCGTCTCTTGTTGCGATTTGGCCAGTTGCTCTTGTAATTCCTTTTGAACCCTTTCCATCCTTTCAATTCTCTCATTGAATTTATTCTCCATTACTCTAGCTTGTCGGCGCGTTTTATACGGATGACGTGGTTCCAGTCTTGAAGTCTGGCAACTGCGAATTGTACGTTTAATCTCAGCGAACGAGTATGGGATATGCAATGAATGAATTGATGCATGAATGAATGGATGAATGTCAAATGAATGTAAGTTATGAATGAAATGCAAGAAATTGGTGTGATTCAAGATAGCCCCATATTAGGCATTTCATTTATCACATAGTCTATTACACAAAGTTCTCATTTTTTCCAACAGTTACACAAATTCCTACCACATTGCCTTGTTTCTTCACTTGCTCTAAAAACTCTGATATGCTCGATCTTGGCTCGGAGGGAATGGCACTGAAACTTCGGCTTCATCTGATATTGAACAACTTGCATAGCCGCTTACGAATTCATTGATCAGAAGTCAAGTTGCATTTCTTTTTCTTTGAGAGTTCCTTCATACGCGTGATGTCCTATCGTACTGCTCACTCTTTCTTCTAGAGCCTTCAAGAGGTTATCTAATTGTTGTGACGAGATTGCGAATTTTCAGATCTCGTGTTTTCTTTTATTTTGATGTTCAACTGACTATCGCCAATTTGGCAGTCATATTTCTACTTGGCGTTCTTCCTCTTAACTTTATCACAGCGCGCGCAGCTTTTTCTCCTCTTTCTTTACTTTTCCCTTCCAAAACTCCATTCCTCCCTTATATTGCTAATTTTTCTTCCATTCTGCTGTGACTTGCCCAACCCGCTATTCTTTATTAGTGTTTTCTTATTTCTTGTTTTTCCAAATGAAGGTCCCTTAAGTCGTTTCTTACATCTCGGCTTCTCTTTCTACTTTTTCAGTCCTGGACTTTCAACCTGAACTTCAATCTTCAGTTGATAGTTTTCTTCTTGAGGGCACTAAGGTCCGAGACATCTTGGCCTTTTCTCATTCGAATTCTTGTCTGCCATTTTCTAGCTCAGACGGCGTTTCCTCCGAGAAGGATTCTAGATGGTGTAGTTTGTTGATGAGATTTGCTGACTATTTCCCGTGTTTCCTCCATATGTCGTAATCTTGGGTAAGGGTATCACATACAAAGCTAATTCCATGAATGAATTCTTCCAATACTTGCAGTGTCTCGGACTCTCTTCAATATCTTCACCCGCGAAGCGAACTCGAATGGTGCTATCCTCCATTGCGGGGGGAATTATCGCGAAGAAAATTGCCTTTGACTAATAGCGGAGCATATCCAACCCTCCCCATAACCCGAGTAAATGTACCCAATTGGCTTCCACATTTGTAAGCAGAACTGAAGACGGATCCAGGGTGCTCTCCATGTTATATTCTCGTGCGAAGATCTGAAAAACTGATACCAATGTTGCTCGGTGACTTCCTTCGGCCATTCTTTATGAGGTAGCTTCTAGCGGGGAGAATGTTTAGAAAACATATGAACAGAGTGGCTCTACCTTCCAGAAGTGACTCAAAATCCAAACATTGAGCAACTGCGCTGGCATCCGATAAATCGTCCCTCCCCTTTCTCGACAATACTCAGGGACCTGAAGGTCTCGGCTAGGATGGTCGGGACAAGGTTGATTCCTTGTTTTACCTTTCGAAGAAATCAACTACTGTAACTTCGAGATGTCCGAGAACTTTTTGGGAAAATGACAAACCGTAAATGGCCAAAGCGAATAGATTTACCCTTTTCAGATGTTGGGATGGTTCAGAGCAAATCTCGTGGGAGGACCATGGAATGAAATGGTTTATTCTTCTTTTTATCTGTTTTTGGCCATGCATCGTATTTGTCATCTCACTACTTTTTCTTGAGGTCATCGTTAGGCTCTTCACATATTTTTGGCCGAATTGTCATTGTATGCGGAGTAAAGCAGCATACTCTTCTATGGTTGGGTCTGTCTTCTTGATTGAAGGTGAAACACTGATAGCTGGTCCAGAACCGAACCATGGCTGATCAATGTTCGTCTACACGGATGGTGATCAGGTGAGCTATATCACATACCTTCTCAGTGAAAATGTCTCTGTGTCTGATCCCACTGATTCCAAATTCGAACAAATCCTCAGTTTTTGGGCGAACATCTTACAGTTATATGTTCGGGCAAATTAGCGACACACCCTTACCCACTAGACTATCCCCCTTTCTCTCTGAATTTTTAGAGACCCAGTCCCGAACCACGGCATTCTTCTCGGTTATTTGTGTAATTGATCCTCCTCATCAGAAACCCGTTTTTTTTTTGGCAACCAAACTTTATATCAACACCTTCCTAATATGATGCCTATGATGCATGATGAAAATAAAAGTAAAAACAAACAAACTGTTAGTAAACACAACAAATATATTGAAAAACAAATAAACTACCCATCCAATTATTTTG